>NC_056730.1:120475894-120636262 GCF_019279795.1 Protopterus annectens | reverse complement strand
CCTTTCATAGTTATTTCATCCAGCCACTACACACACAATTTCAATAATCTGTCTTTCTAACTTGGGTTCTTTCCTTCTGGAGAATGAAGGTTGAGACTGTTTAGGAAAGCTTTGAGTTCAGTCATTTCGTTCCTAAATTAAATGAACATTTTCCTAATTTATCCAAACCTCTGTGCCTGGGGTTCTGTTACATAACAATAAAATAGATTTTGACTTGCAATCCTTTCTAAAATGCTACAATCGTTACAAATTTTTTACATTGCACAACTAAATTCAGCATTTACTTTTTGTGATTTTTTTTAATAACATCTACTTCCTTAGTTGCTGTGTTTTACTTATATGAACTTCATTTTTTCCACAGAAATCATTATTTAACGTAAAAAAAAAATCTTTCACTGTGACTAATATCCCATCCAGTTGGACTGCTTCCTAGGTTATAAGAATGACTATGCCTACTAGGCCATGGAAGGGAACTGTGACTTGGTATGGGCAACCAATCATTTCTTCCAGACATGTATTGAAAATAATTGTACTGGGTGTACTTGTGCTGCGTGCTGCACAGGAATTACCTGTCTATACTACTACATCCACAGCAAAATCTTGTGCAGCTGAATGTATACTGCTTTCTTTTCACACGTAATGAAGAGCTTCTTATCCCACTTTCCCACTCCCACTCTGGTAGTCAACTAACCAGACTGTGCCCCCCCCCCCTTTTGCAAATTCTTGGATCCGCCACTGGTTAGCCACATTGGTTTGATAGCTTTTTGAGCATTTTGGAGCATTTTTTGCATTAAAACATTTACCCCCGGATTTACTAATCTTCCGTGTAAGACTAGATTAGTCTTACATGGAAGCGCCAGTGTAAGAGTATGATGGCAACGCACCATGCATATTAATGAGGGTGCGCTGCCTCAACTCTAAAGCTTACACGGAGCATGGATGAGTGTAGGGGGTGTGTCGGACTGCCGAGCAGTCCAAAAATCCATGCCCCTGCAATGAAGAAATGCCGCAACTTCCAGATACATGAGCGAATCCGCTCACATGTGTACAATGTAACACTAGAAAACCGACCCAGGAAGCAACACCAGCAGCTGGAAAATAAATCCTTTATTAGGCACAGGCACCACACTTAGAAACAAGCGCTTTCGCTCGGTATAATACCGAGCTTTTTCAAGTTGTTCTTGTAACAATGTAACACTACATTCCCCAATATGTTAAACAACTTACAAAATAAAAAATAAAAATCATTTTTTTTTCTTCTGCTATAGCTGCCCGTAGTTGCACGGGTTTGCGCGGGTTTGCCCATTCCTTAGCTACAGTTAGCAGCTTAGACACCAGAAGAGAATAAAAATAAAAATATATGCGAGTTAAGCAACATAGTAATAGTGTAGTGGTTAGAGTCTTTGCACAAAGAGGAGGCATTCCCGGTTCGAGTCATACTACAGCACATTCCATTTTCTGTGGGAAATCTGTATACAAAAATATTTCCTGACATGTTTTATGTATAAGTTTTGTAAAAAGCATTGAAATGTTAAATGTAGTAGTGAACGAATTATAATATATGAAGATGAAATGTTTATGCATTCTGAGGCATGAGTACCCTATTTTAAGCAATATAAAGCACTGCTAAGCACATTTTACCAGTATTGAGGATATTTAAATACAATTGCATGTAGATGTGCACTGTGCTAACCAGTGCAATGTCGGGGAACGTCGAGCAACGTTGAGCAACGTCGAGCAATGTTGAGCAATGTTGGGCAAAGTTGAGCAAAGTCAGTTAAACACGCTCACACCTGCTTTACTGTTCCTTAACCAATCAGGTCTTCCCAGCAGGAAAATAAAAAGCAGTGACAGGGATTGAACTCAGGAAACTGTGCACTACTTAACCACTAAGCCATGACAGCAGTTTACAAACATGCACTTTCTAACCACTAAGCCATGACAGCATTTTATAAACATGCACTTTCAACAGACACATATCTATTAAAGGAATTTTAAACATTGCCAACATCAGATAAGCAGGCGTGCCCACAGCTGAGCTTTTCCAAAACTGGCCAATCAAAATTAAGTGTGGGAAATGAGGCATATTTAATCTCTACAGGTGAGAATACTTGCTATAACTGGTTGTAGCTTCCTTCTGCAGTCAGCATGGCTGGTGTTGCTGAAGGCACTTGATTTAGAGTGCAACGCTGGGGCATCCAGGGGTCCAAACTTATGGTTTGGCTCCTCATCCACAAGCATGAGCAAAGACTCCTGCAGGGCCAGTACCAGGGTACCCAATATAAAATGGAGGCCTGGAACAGTCTTGCCCATGATCTCACCAGTGCCACTGGTGTTCCTCGGACTGATGAGTAGTGTAGGCACCATTATTCTGACCTGAAGTAACGTAGGGGGGATGAACTGGACCGGTGGATCCAGGAATCCCATATGATGCCTAATGCCCCAGTACTGAGTCAGTAGCCATTGTATTAAGTAGTTAAGAATTGCTATGCTTGTCTATACTATGGATAAGTATGTCTCAATATCACTGCATTTACTTCACAGCTGCAGGTGACTGGGCTATGAACCTGCAAGCCCATGAAGATAGGCTGCAAAGGCTGCGTCATGAGGCAGGTTAATAATTATTCTGCATGTACTGTTATATAAAATAAATGATGGAGCCTTCAAAAAGTCTTTTAACCCAATAAATAAAGGTGTAATAATCCTTTAATAAATGTATGATTCATGGAGTACATCTGGGTCATTTTCTTTGATATGTTGTTGTACTGTTGCATTCTACAAATAGTAGTGTTGTATTAAGCAGTGTCAACCCACACTTGGGTAGGCCCATATAACGTGGATGAAGGGAGTGCCAGTAGCTTGTATGCATTTGTACAGCCCTCAACTGTTGGTTCATGGCCAGCATGTACAGGTTAATCTGGCACATGAGTAGCTTGGTATTGTGTTCCCCAGAAATGTCAGTGTGCTGCCAGAAATGTAGGGAGCTGTTAACGTATAACTGATACTTTCACCTGAACATATCTAGATAATTATATGAAAGTAGAACTGTCAGTGTACCATCTTAGCAGTAGTGTGTGAGGAACTCTCAAAATATGTTGCAGTAACATCTGCATCTTGGACAGTTTGTATGTAAGATACAGCTCATGTATATAATGATCTAGCAAAATCCAATTGCACAATATAAGGACATTGGGTAGTATAATAATACATGTAAGGGACATATAACTGCAGTTAATAGGAATGTAGTGAAAACTAGAAGGATATATAAGTTGTTAATTGAGCTATCTTTTTCCACCCTACTGTATGTGCATAAACATGCAATTCCACACTTCAATCGGTGGTGGTGCTGCGGTAGCATTGTTGCCTCACAGTTAGATGTTGCCCGTTCGATTCTCAGTTAGAGCGTCTTCTGTGTGTGTGAAAAGGCGAAAGGCCTTCGTTGAAGGTTGTGCGTTAGTCCCAGCAAGCCAGTACGTAAAAATCTACTGCCAATCATTAGCAGACCGGAGTTCTGCTGTGGCGACCCCTAACTGGGAAAAGCCGAAAGACTCAAAAAAATCGGTATGTCTAATCTCAAAACATTTGTTGGGATATATGTCCTATTGGTTTATAAATATTTGCATTTATTTCTATGCATGTGCCCTGTTAAAATACCACAATATTGGTGGCCTGTTGCCATCAATTAAACCTGCATGCTGGTGTAATGTCCACTATTGTTCTATATATGCATGTGTCATGCTTGCTTTTCAACTGTTGAAAATCTGGTGTGTTGGGTTAATGGGAATACTTCTGCATGCTGTTATAACTAATTGGCAATGCTGTTGACTGTTATTAACCCATATCTTTATTAAACTCTCCAAAACATAGTTCATATGGGAAGGCTGGTCCCAGCAGACCCACCTGTCCCACCTCAGCTGGCTATGGCACCTAGCACCAGAAGATCCGGTGCCCAGCTTGAGACCTCCTCCTCCATTGGCCCTGTGCCACCTTCGGTTGGAAGTGCTGTAGGGGATGGGGCTCAGCCCCCCCCGTGCAAGTGTGGGCAGAGAGACATCTATCACCCTTCCTAGGGTCCAGGCTGTGGTGCATAGAGAGATTGAACGTTCTGTTGCAGAACCTCTACCCCAGCTTGAGGCCCGAGTGGCGCAACTCATGGGTCAGCCTGCCCCTCCTACACAGCCCCCAGCACAGCTACCTTCTGGGCCGTGAAGGTGCAGTGGTGACTGCCGATGGGTGGGGACCTCAGTACCACTGTTTCCATCTGGCGGCTCATGGGCTTGCAATTTCCAAACATCCCTCCCTGTCAAAGGTGTTCATCCACCACATATGTCATATACCGCCCCTGTATGTATCTTGTTTGTCTAGTCTGTTTACCTCCCCAACCTACCTCCCCAGATATACCTACTTCCCCTACCCCACATTCTACTCTCACCTGAAAAAAAAGGGCAGTCTGCTCCCAAAAAAAAAAAATTACACCCCATACATAGCTGCCCATTTTGCACAAATGTCCACTGGACACATGAAATGTTATTTAATTGGCATTACAATATACTTTGTTGTCCTCACCCCTCTCTCAGGGGTTGAAGGGATCATATCTACCTCCAAATGTATTGCATATGCACAGCTGTTGCTGTTGAAGAAACGGGCAGCTATGGATCTTCCCTACACCTGTCCTGCACATCCCGAGCTATTTTCCATACTGTCTTTCCCTCTTTGTGCCCCTTTTTCACCACTTTCCGATCTCCCCATTTTTCTTTTCTTTCAAATAAATTAGCACTGGGGTGAGCGGGAGTAAGCACTATTAAGCAGTAGTTAGCGGGTCTGCATGGGTTTGTGCTTGTTTGTGCTTGGGTAAGCAATGCGCAGCATTGCGCAAACCCACGCAAACCCGCTTACAACTGCTTAAAAGTGCCTTAGTCACTCTGTATGTGAAGGCCCTTGTTCTGGTCAGGAACAAAATAAAACACCTCTGTAAGTCTCGAACCCCGGACCTTGCACACACTACACAACAAGAAGTGCCACTAAGCCACAGTAGATATACATCAGGCTGGTGCTTAAATAATTATATCATACATCAGAATGAGTGAATGTAAAGGAAAATTCGGAATACCATACCATACAACTTGTTCTGTGGATGTTGACCAACAGTTATTGTGGGATTACATTACATGACTGTGATAAGAGAAGCAGCCATTCTAGCAAGAAATAATGTTACACCATCACCTTACAACCCCACACAGTATAACAGCAGGACAAACACTGGCATATCTGTTTAGGGCAGAGGCCATACTTCTCAACTGTCCCTAATTTTCAGGGACGTCCCTGATTTTGACCCAAATTTTAGCTCTGTCCCTCTGAATCCCTCCTAAGACTACTGGCTTTGGGCAGAAAGGTGGTGAATTACACTTAATGAATAATGACAATAATTAAGAGTTAGA
The DNA here is from genome assembly GCF_019279795.1 of Protopterus annectens. Classification (NCBI taxonomy): domain Eukaryota; kingdom Metazoa; phylum Chordata; order Ceratodontiformes; family Protopteridae; genus Protopterus; species Protopterus annectens. The sequence continues at coordinate 120,630,824 of NC_056730.1, read as the reverse complement.
CACTTATTTTACTTCAGAAAAGGTGTATTAATTCATATGCTCTGATTCTCTCAATGTTTCAACTTAATGGCACTAATATTTTAAAGGTGTCCCTGATTGTCCCTGACTTTTTCTTGACTTTTCCTTGATTCTGTTCAAATATGTACCTGATTGGTTGAGAGGTCTGGCAGAGGCAGAAACACATAGGCATATTAGCCCGTCTGCTGTTACACACTGTGCAAATAGCTTTGGAAGGGGTTTTGGAAACATACCCTTATGTAGGAATAAAACACTGAAATACAAATGGATGTAGCCATGTACTGGTAGCACCCAAATGTAAGAATGCCATTGCTCTATTGCTAAAAAGACATGTGTGGTGCACAGACAAAAAAAACAACAGGCTATTCTCTGGCTATCATGTGGATAGGTCCACAGTTGGGAGTTACGCAGACAGAGTCAGTGCCTTGATAAACTAACATGTATACAGCAACCCTGTAAGTCCAGCAAGATAAAATCCACACAATACTACTTACGCTCTCTGTACTTCTGCAACCCTACCCAAATGGAGAATATACCTGTGCATGCAGGGTCTGCCAAGGATGTAGGTAAGCATACTCACTGTACTGAAATGTGTCCAGTTTTTCTGAGCAGCTCGTGCCAATGTCAACACTAAAAAAGCACAAACTGTTTATAACTGTGTAAATTAATATTCACAGTATAGCAATTCACAAACAATTCTTGTGCCAAAGGAATATATCTCTATAACTAGCTTTGTATGGCAGTTAATTGTAACAGTTGAAAAGAAAGTACATCTTTCCATGTATCTTGGGATAGCATTTTGAGGGGTGCATACATTTCTGCATTGACAAGTGGGTACTGGAAGCAGCAACATTAGGTCTGAGTACAAAATGTAAATCACTGGCTACACCCCTGGCTTCTGATATAAAAACCATACCAACCTTCTGTCTTAAACAATGATGTCCACACCAAACAAGGATGATCTCCATCTTGGAAAGCTGAAAGGGCCACGCCTACATGATTCAGCAATTTATAGTACTGGGTTGCTATGACAGTGATTATTTCAATTACTACAAAGCAGGCTGCATGCAATTAGCAAATGGTGGGCACTAATTGGTGCAGAGGCCATCACATGCTCATGTGCAATTCCTACAAAAGCAGGCTGCAATCTCTGCCAACAAACTCAATCACTCTATTGCAGATACTGGCAGAGAGAGAGAGAGACAGAGAGAGAGAGAGAGAAAAGGAAAAATAAATATTACCAAATTATACAAAGGAAAGGTATGTGACACATATGTATTTACTGACATGCAGTAGATGGTATTAAAGAATAGTCTACATAATGTGAAACATTCATATGTGGCAGCAGTACTTCTTTCTGCACAGATGTTCTGCTTAACTACTGCTATGGACAATACTGTGTATACCTGTGGGCAGTGGGACATACCTGTGAAATGTGTAGCTCAGCATTAAATGTCAAAGATCTGATCCATGTTAGCTGTATTCTGTACAGTAGTGTGGCCAATGGCTGTTGGGGGGATTAGCGCTGACATTATATAAACATGGGTGTGACAGAACAACACATGCATGATAGTCATATTAAAGTGTAGCTTAGCATTGGCAAGTGCTGTAGCAGTCTAGTATGCTTATCTAGCATCTGTTGCCATATATACCCCCCTAATGTTAGTCAGTGTTCTTATGTGATACCTGTTTGTGTTACAGTAAGGCCAAATAGTTCAGCTGTGAGGTCCAGGGACTTACAACAGTGTGGACCATGTGTGTGTATGCCACACACATACAGAGAAATATATATGTGTCATATATATTCACATCTGTATATGTGCATAGAGCAGGGGACATATTGCAACTGTTTGTGAAAGGGGGAGATATATATGTTGGTGAAGGTTAGTATGCACATATTTGTATGTAGGTTTTAGTGTGTGACAAACAAGACAGCATACAGTGCTGGTATTTGACATGTGGTGGTTAAACACTGTGGGTGGTTCGTTCAGTTTGCAGTGTTGTAGCCAGTAAGGCCTGCTAAAGCTACCTGGGCTGTGAACAGCTTCAATGCATTTATCCCAAGACTGTGCGATGTTATTACATTACTGTACACCTTACATCCTTTGTATAATTGATATCCTCACTATGAAAGGTGAAATGTATATGTGCCTATATATATATATATATATATATATATATATATATATATATATATCTATAGACAAATGGATGTGTATATGTATATATACACACACACACACACATATATATATATATATATATATATATATATATATATATATATAGATCTAGATAGATACATACATATATATATATATATATATATATATATATGTATATTTATATATATACTCATACACACCTACATCTACTTGTTGCAATAGATTCTCTATACTGTTGACTGACTGTGATGGTCAATATGTTTGTGAATATGTCAAAGATATGTAGATATGTATCGGTGGGATAGCTTACTGGGAAGCTGTTTATGTTATGGTATTCTGGGTCCTTGCTTTGATCCTAGCAAAAGCTGTGTATTCTTTTGCTAGGCAGAACAAGTGCTATTGCATACAGTGTGATTAAGTCCCTTGGTTTTAACTGGGGTGTGTCATTGGAGGCTAAAGCACTACATCTATGATTATTGATTGGTACCTATGTTGAATGCAAATCCTGTGTGTACTGTAGTACTAATTGAAGCTCTGGGCCTGTACACCAAATTATGGTGTATGTCCACATTGCTTGCATCTACCGTTTTGTGTGGTCCCTGTATTCATCACAGATTACATTTCTCAAGATTAAGGTTGTGTAAGTACTGACACACAGTACTGTATAGTACACACTGAACGCTTATCTGGGTTGTCATACCTTTGTGTCCTGTAATTATGTCTGATGTGTGTGTGGGTATGTCTTTAACATATCATTTGACATATGTGTGGTAATACATATAACTGTGTATCTAGCAACATTCATAGTCTACTACAGCAGTATGTGACCTATATTCTCAATTGTGCACATATTTTGGCCATGGGTTTGGCATTAATAAGTTGTGTGGTATAATATTAATACATTTACTGGACCTTACACTGATTGTGATGGAAGATATATTTCTTTACACATCAGCTTGATGTATATCTGCTGTGGCTAGGTGGTGCATCGTGTTGCATACAGTGTGCCAGGTACTCTTGTATAGTCTTATATAGTGATTTTATTTTGTTGCTGGGCAGAACATGGTTCATTGGATAGAGAATGAGCAAGGCACTTTCAAGCAGTTGTGAGGTGAGCAGTGATAAGTGGCATTTACAGTGTTTCACTCTTGGTTAGCTTATAGGTTGCTAAACTTCCATAAGCTGTGCTCACCCTTCTGAAAACCCACTTGCAAATGCTGAAATGTGCCTTATTCTGTCTGTAGCCCCTGACCTTTGTTTTGGCTAGTAACAAAATAAAAAGCATTTACTAGGAAAAAACCCACAACCATTCACATCACAGCATACGTGATTTGCCACAAAGCCATCTCAGATGTACATATCATTTATGTATTCACAAATATAGTATACAGTATAATCATACAACACTACAGAAAATGTACTCCAACATGTAGATGTATGTGTGTGAGTAATTATTGTAATCTGTGCTTAGGTACAACATATTGTATTATGTATGTAAGTATATCTATATATATATATATATATATATATATATATATATATATATATATATATATAGCAGTTCAGTGATATCTGTACTGTATAATGTTAAATGTGCCATATGACTTGCTCAGACATATTTTTGTATTTCTGTCTTCCAGGGGTCATGGCCCATCACAGGAACCCAAGTTACAGTAGGGCTGAAGATGATATCATCACTAGCATCATGATTCAGCACTACCGTGTGCTATTTTCACGAACCAATGTGGCAAGATCTTGTCTGCAGGGTCAATGAGGTAGGCCTGCATAACTGCACATATGAGCAGGTACGCCACCACTGTAGTGATCTTCTCCGACATGTCCGTCAACGTGCTGCTGATGTGCGTACGGAACAACTTGCAACAGGGGGTGGTGTTAGCATACACCCCCCTCATCAGAGTGGAGGAGCTGCTCTTGAGCCTGGTGGCACCTGCCCAACAACAACAGCAGCAGACATACACCATGATGGAGGATGGAGCCACCCAGAAAGCACACATGGAGCATGCAGGTAACATGGCATATCTGTAGACTACTGTTATCTGTATTGGTAGATCATGCATATGTGAGATGTGGAGTGTGTCATTCAAAGATGTGGAGCCTGTTGTGCAATACTGATCATTTGGAACATAAGCTGTAGCCCTGTGAATGTAAACTGTTGTACTGTAAGATTGCAAACACACAGTAGCAATGCCACAGTTGTGGCCACTGACAAACTGTCTCATCTCTATGTAGGTACCTCTGGGGTGATGTCAAGGCAGTGGACAGATGCTGGTGAGTTTGTTCTACATTTATTATTGGAAATAAAAAGTGCATGTCATAGCTATGGTATAGGCCATGTACACATGTAACACACCTACCCATAATGCATGCTGTGCATGTTTGGTGTAAGAGCACGTACATCTCACTAATGTGATTAGCAGCCTCAAACACATGCAATACCCAGACCATCTCAAACAAATGTGGCTAGACTGTAGTGACCATTGGATAGGCACAGCTGATACTCAACATGCACATAACATAACATACACATCTATGTCATACACAGAGCATTTTAACATGCTACACATAAAGGATTCCCAAACCCTCTGTAATGACACACTCCAGTATCCAAAATCTCATCCACACATTCACAGAATATACCTGAGGGGTAGAGGCCTATCCTGGGGCATTTAAGCACTCTGCAACACACTACACATTTATGGCAGGGAATGCTCCTTATTGACCTCCTTACAAAATAACATAACAACTGTTTGTGAAATGGTGAATTTAGCCAAGGTAGTACAGTTCCAGCACAGCATGATTTGTGCTGGTTTGTGAAACATTTGTAGCCTTCAGTGACCACCTGATGCCTCATGATAATGGCCTATGGTACTATACCCCATCCAGTTATTGTAACCACAGTACTACACATAGCTGTCATTGCTATACATCATAATGATGCGTGTGTGCACATGTATGCACCTCTAAACAGTATGCATACCAATCACTATTTGCACAACTGACATATATATGTCTTGTAATGCTATTGCGTGGCTAGGTCATATGACACATATTGGGTATGTGTAGTGTTTAAATATGCAGTCGTGTTTTAGCATGCCATATCATGGATGAGACTGGCATGTCCGCAATATGATCTACACTCACCATATGTACCGTACATTGGGTATGTGGTCGAATGGCATTCTATCAGTTATCCATGCACCACTGATGATGTTGTGTGAATACTCATTATGCATGTGCTAAAAACGTGTCCACAATTAACACGTATCCACAATTATTTGCTAAAGACAAAGAGGCTGTAATCAGCATTGGATACCTATCTGACACACAGATACACGTCCAGCAATGGTATGTACACCTGTGAGTTATGGTGCACAGTACATCACAGGGTTATGAATACCTGCACAGCAATGTTGTGTCCATGTATGCATTGTGTTCCAGTGGGAGGGTCATCACCGAATAACAAAACACATGCATCAAAGCCATGTATACTGTTAGTAACAAGGATTGACTACACTTGCACTGCATGCTGTTGAGAAACACATCTCCTGCATGCTGACAGGTGTGATATGACTGTTTTGCTTGTGATACTGTACTCCACATCACCTGCTATTGTGTATGTTCTGTGATTGCTGGTGTTGTGCGTGTCTGCTTTTAGGAGGAGTGTAGTTTTGTGTGTGTGCATGTGTGCATGTGGTCTGAAGTCAAGTTCAGGTCTTAAAGAGTGTTTCCTGTTTTCCTCTCAGAGGTAACAAGGTGGGGCTAGTTCAGTACAGCAGGGAACCTGATGTCACTGAGACAGACAGTGATCATGAGGATAGGTGTGTTGAGGCACAAGCAGGTTTGTCAGGGTCTGTTTCTGGGCCACAATTGGCAGTACACAAGTCTCCACCCCATCCATGCACACAGTCATACTGCCTGTACATCCATCATCACCATTGCCCTTAGCTAAGGGACAGTGTATGGTTGGCACTGGCCAGGACAGTGTGGTATCTATGGCACATGTATCAGGACACAGCAGTCATAGCCAGATGTCTGGAACAGTACTACATAGGCAGATGCTCAGGGGTTCTCATCAGAGCACTGCTGGTCTTCATGCCCCTGGCAGACGTGCCACAACTCTTTCTACCACATGCATGTTCCAGGCTGTCATGGAGGCACAGACATGAATGGAGCAGTACTCCAGACAGGGGCTAAGGGCACAGAGGGCTCATTACACCTCTGTAAATGACAGTATCCGTGACCTAGCAGGTGCCATATGTAACTACACTGAGGTCATTGCTAGACGTTGGGGTGAGACATTGGATGTCCTCCACAATGTCATGTCCATGTGTCAGGACAGTGCGGGACCATTGAGACGTAGACATGGACATATGCCAGCAACATCACCAGCTGGAGGTCTCCGTGGATGTCCAACAAGTCACATCTGCTCCCGTAGTGCAAGTACCAGCCCCAGCAATGTTGGGGGGGCTGTCCATAGACCATCCTAGCAGATCACATGCAAGTGGCTCTGGCCAGTCCCAGCAGGGACCTGGATCCAGTGGACATTTGTCAACCTCTTCAGATAGTACCCAATCTGGATTAGTACTTGATACTGTCTGTAGCACCCCTGCCAGGCACAGGTTCCATAGCTGTGGCCAGAGATGATGATCTGTAAAGCCTGTCAGGTACAGTCTGTAGCTGTCTCAAAAATCCCCATATATAGCAGCCACATGGTGGAACTGTGTGCATGCAGACACACGCACATAAACCAGAAACCTAGGGCAAACACATACCCACACACATGACATCAATATTGGCCCATAACAGTACTCATGGCCCTCACACACATGTCAATTGTATGGCTCAGTGTAGGCCTCTGGCAAACCAACAACACACCCTGTGCATATGATGAAACCTGTGCCACCTCCTGTCATCTGTAACATTGATGCAGGAACAGGCTAACATGGTGCTGATGCACAGGGTTACTTTAATAAAGTATAGCAATGGTTGGATTTGTAGCATGTTGTCAGCAGTAAAGTGTAATGATATCATTGAAGGTGTAGCTGAGCAGGCATGATGCATTAAAGCTGTAATTAGCAATGTTGTATTGTTTTCACCAGTGTTTATTCCAATTGTGTTTTTTTTGCCCATGTGCCACTTGGCTGACGTGTGTAGTTGTGTCAGCATGCGTTATACAGTGGACAGTAAGTGTGGGGTGTGTGCAACACAGGTTTGCAGGTGTCCATTTGTGAACATGGTGGAGGTGCACACTCTGCATGTACATGCATATTGGACAAATGGGCAGGGTGACATGTCCTGTATTGGCCAGTGTTAACACTCCATAGTTTCTATTGGTGGCCAGTATGCATTGTACCACACACATTTTAGAATTTGAGTATGCATGTGTGTGTATGACACGGGTTTACACTGTGCTGTGGATGATGCTGTTGTTGCTATCTGTCATTGGTTTGCATTACTAAGGTTAACACTGTCCCAGCTGCATAATCCTTTAGTAATGCACACTGTTCACCTACAGGGTTGCATGGACCGTACTATCACAAACAAAAGAAATTCTCACTTATACAGTAAAAGTGCATTAGTCTCACGGACCCCTGCCATAAACTAAATATATACTAGAAGGTGTGAAGTTATACCAAAAAAGAGTTACATACCAAGAAGGGATAACCTCTCTGGTCAGTATCATTGGGAAAATATAATCCCTCATTAATCATACAAGGCAAGCTTCAAAATACAAATTGGCAAGGATTCCAAAGACAACATTAAAGCTTTCTTTAGTGTTGTTTATAATCTACAGGTGAAATCTCAGATCGGGTCACAGTTAATGTAAATAGTCACAAAGTACACTTATCTGTCTGACATTACCAATTTCTTGTCAGACAGTTTGAATGAGGATTTCACCACCCTGTCATTACACAAGGACCACATTTCCCGACCTGAAGAATGTAAAACCTGATGATTCACAGACCCTCTAGTTAAAACATCTCTTTACCAAAGTCCAAACCACAGTGGCAATGGTACTGGACAGTGTCCCTGGCTGTGTCATACACAAGGTGACATATGAAGTCACCACTCACTTAAACACTCTGTTCAGATGCAGCCTCAATACAGGTTACATATTTGTGGAATGACACACGGTAATGGTGTTCACAGTCCACAAGGGTTGAGCTACAACTTCTTCTTCTTCTACTTTCGGATGCTCCCATTAGAGGTCGGCACAGTAGATCATCTGTTTCCATTTCTTCCTACCCTCTGCATCTTCTGCTGTCACACCATCCACCTGTATGTCCTCTCTCACCACAGCCATAAACCTCATCTTAGGCATTCCTCTTTTCCCGTTACCTGGCGGCTTCATCCTTAGCATCTATTTCACAATATGCTCTGCATCCCTCCTCAGTACACGTACAAACCAACGTAATCCTGCATATCTGGCTTGGTCTACTAGCCTTCAAACCTGGGCTGACCCTCCTATACTTATTCCTAATCCTGTCCACCCTTATCACACATTAAGGGTAGAGCTACTACAGATCCTGGAATCTCTCACCCTATAAGCCAGACAAATGTTATCTGGAAGGCTATGGAGCACAGCATTATGGAACTCATTAATAGAGACATTATGAACCTGCAAACACTGCACCATACCCACTTAGGTTCTCTAAAGGCCAGATCATGGCTCCTACACCTAGTAGACTTCAAGCCAATTAACAAGGCTATAGGTGAGGGAGGGGAGGTCCACACAGCCAAGCTATAGCTCACCAGCAATTCATACCCATCCCACATTCTGGTATTATACATAACCTCAACAGACTGACCATAAATGATTGTTAGAGGATGGATTGACAACTGACGCACAGATGTAGGACACACAGTAACATTTGCAGCCTCCATGTACAATTCTATGCCAGTAACAAGTGGTATTCACCTGCACTCAGTCCTGGGAGCACTCCTGTTTGGCATATAGCTTTGTTAGGTACAAGCAAACATAGTAGGGATATGTCTGCCCACATTTGATGAAAATGCATACTGTGGGCTATACTTCATTCTCCAGATGACACACACATCCTCCAAAAGGGTATCACAGAGACGGATACCTGGTGTCAAAATCATGCTGTAAAGCTATAAGCCAAAGAAAGCATAGTTATCCACTTTTAGAAAACAAAATATCCCCAGAGTACCACATAGGTTGTAGCCCCCAAAATGTGGAACAGGTACTAATGTATACATAGAGCCATGTGTTTAGTTATCTCTCCTTTGATAATTACATTACCAAAGGGTTTTGGAAATCCCTTTGTGGAGCACATAAGCAATAAAAGGTTTGCATACAGATCCACAGAGGTTGCACACTTATAATGATTAGTCATCTTTGCCAGACTTTGCTTGCTTTGGAACAATATTCAGATATACCTCAAGTCAAGCATAAACCCTCACTCGCACTCTTCAATAGAAACCATGATGAGTGGATGTGAAATAGAATACATAGCCCAGGGATCACTGCAGTGGCTAAGCTTGTCACAAGCATACAGAAGTGACCTAAGGTCTGGAAAGCACCAGCATGCTCTGGCAAAGATAACAGATGCTTTCATGGAGAAAGCAGAGTACCCACCTATGAAATAATTGAGGTCACAAGTATGTATATGGTTTTGCGTCATTGTGATATGTCATACACTAGAAAAATCAAAACCCACTCCACATTGACCAGTGGTGTCATACACTCTCACACACCTGGAACACACACAGTTATCAAGTGCAGAATTCAAGCTCCTACCTAACTACATTATGATAAGACAGCAGTATGCATTTGCACGACACGCTATACACATTACTGGGATTTCACTTTCCCACAGGTATATTTGTAGGATGGTGACATCATCAGATTTGATAAAGATGAGTGTGAGTAGTCTCCAAAAAGGTTGCTCTCTCCTCAGGAAGACGCACACAGTTGGCAAGTGCAGGATTCAACCCCCTACCTAACTACATTATGATGCTACAGCAGTATGCATTTATACGATGCACTATATGCATTACTGGGATTTCATTTTCCCACAGGTATATTTGTAGGATGGTGACATCATCAGACTTGACAAAGATAAGTATATCACTTTTAAGGGGTGTGAGTAGTCTCCAAAAAGGTTGCTCTCTCCCAAGGGAGAGACAGACACGCACATACACAGTTGGCAAGTGCGGGGTTCTTAATCCAAACTAAGTACTTCTTTACACTTCAGCAAGCACTATGGAGTTACAGGGTACAATGCAGACATTACTCGCTGACAGTTTGCCCAAAGTTTTTTTTCACATTTAGGCTTATCATACTAGGTGTATTGTGAGTGTATTGTATGCATAGGCCATGACCATATCATATATGGGTTGATGCACCACATGCTGACACACACAGGGTCAAACTGGTGGCTAAGCTCTGTCAAACCAGTACTGAACAATACAGTCAAGAGGAGTAGGGTCATACAAGCACAACACCAACAGTATCACATAGACCTACAATATAAGCACCAGCAAAACACACACATAAATACACATTACCATACTCGGAGAATACAAATATTAATCTGCAAAAGAGAGAGTGTCCTTCTAAGCAGACAAGCAAGCAACATGCACCTCCAAGCACACGCCAAAAAACACATAATACACCAAAGCAGTGTGCCTCACAACAGGCCCTCAGGCAAAACAACATACCCAACACACTAGTAATAGGTGACTCCATAGTCAGGCACATAGATGTTCCACTCACTAGGCTGGACAAGGGGAAGGTTACTGTCAGTTGTCTGTCAGGTGCTATGACCCACCACATAACACAAGCACTTAGATCACTCCAGAACAGGTACATATATGACGCAGTCTTTGTACATGTCAGTGTGAATGATCTGAGATATACCTCCCAGGACAACATGACAAGAGATATATAGTAGCTGTATGATCATGTAGTTTTTATGTTGGGAAATGCTCTAGAGCCTTAAAAGATCGTGTAATTGAACACAAGTCCGAAATGAGAAGAAATATATCTACAAATGCTTTAGCAAAACATAGAAATGAGACTGATAACACACATCATTTTAAATTTAAAGTACCCGAGATAATAAATAAGAATTTGCGATTAGGGGATATAATTAATAAATTAGATATGGCTGAATATAGATGGATTATTAGATTGAATGCCGACAAGAAACCAGGTTTAAATAGTATGATTACTATTAAACCTGTCTTGGATTTTAAACAGAAGCAGTATCACTAGTATACTTTGAATGAATAACATGAGTAATAAAGTGATAAATTGATAAATATATTATATATTATTTATTATTTGTTGTACTGATTTATGGTATTTATTTTTCGGTAATACTAATGTATTTGTATACCCATGAATTTTATTCAAGTTTGCTGTCTTAAATTTTAATTGATGAAATTTTAATTGATGTGCTTTCAGGTGTGTTTTATAAGTTGGCTGTGTCATGTGCTTCTGTTAACTATGCATATATATATATATATATATGGGAACACTTCACATAATTGAATTACTGAAATCTCGAATTTCATATGGTCGAGACCATATGATCGAGATTGCAGTAAATCGAAGATGTGTAGTGTGTAAAAATAAGAGTTTACTTACCTTAATACATTGCGTGCACACAGAGGCAAGAATTCTTGTACGCTCTGTGTGTACGTAATGTTTTTTTTTTTTTGCAGTGTTGACAGGAAATGAGAAATCTCCCATTTTGCTTCACATACAGGAAGACGGAGATTTCCCATTCCCACTGTAGCGATCTTGGAGTTGGTATATTTAAGTAGGGGGGGTGTGAAGGGGGGTGAAGCCCCCCTGCAAAAGCAAAGTTTGTGTATTTTTTTTGGTTTTGCTTCAGAAGTTCGAGTTTACGAAACTCGATCTTTTGCTTACGGTTATTTGCAGTTCGAGATTTTGTAAATTCGAGCTTCTGAAGTGAATCCATATATATATATATATATATATATATATATATATATATATATATATATATATATATATATATATATATATATATAAATGTACTGGGTTCATTTATTACTTTAACAGCACTGAAGAAGGGTTATTCCCGGAAGCTTTGTTTTTTATTAAAAGTGAGTTTTTTCTTATTCACATTTCTTTTTGGATGCTTGAACTGGTGAATTTAGAAGAGAAAATTCCATTGGTTGAAATTTTGTCTTGATTTATCTATTACTGTCAGTTGTCTGTCAGGTGCTATGACCCACCACATAACACAAGCACTTAGATCACTTCAGAACAGGTACATATATGACGTGGTCTTTGTACATGTCAGTGTGAATGATCTGAGATAGACCTCCCAGGACAACATGACAAGAGATATATAGTAGCTGTATGATCATGTAGCCCAGGCTGGTATGACCCTGACCTTGAGTAGCATCTTACCTTCACCTACATGATACTGCAATATAACAGAAAGATGATAAACTTCAACAATTGGTTGAGCTTCTGGTGTCAGTCAAAGGATATCCAGTCTCTGTCTGCCTGGGATGACATGATAGACATGCCTCATTGCTTCGCTAGATATGGTTTGCACCTGTCACCCCTATGCTTCTGAATACTGGCCAAGGCTCTTGCTGTCCCCATATTACCTTGTTTAGGCAAGGCTCAAAGGTTCATAGTTTCATAGGTTCATAGGTAGGTACTAGGCTATCGGCCCTGGGAACTATACAAGCACAGCCTAAAAAGGTACCCTGGCTTTTGCCACCCAAGAAAATTATTTTCCTGTGCCACTGTTGAGCAGATCCACAGAGGTGATCCCCAGGGTGAATTTCCTATTTCCCATCCAATCATCAAGATTTTTCTTGAAGAGTGCTAATGAGGAGCTTTGTTTGATATATATATATATATATATATATATATATATATATATATATACATATGTAGTTTATTCCGGAGTATGAGAAGTCTCTGGGACAGGAATCTATTCCTCCAGAATGTTCTGTTTATTGTGGTGACAAGGTTTAGGTCCCTAGAGCGTGTAGCTCAGAGGGATTGGGATTTGTTTAAGTGGAGCATGTCCAACATCTCTAGGTTTGACATAGCTTTGTATGTTAGGCAGAGATCACCTCTGAGTAGGCGATATGCGATGGAGTAAAGCTGGAGTTTTTTGAGACGGTCTGTGTAGGGCATCTGTTTGAGGCTGGTAATCCTCTTTGTGAGGTATTTCTGTGGCCTTTCCAGTTGCTGTAGATGTCTTGTGAGGTACATACCAAAATGGGGCATTGTACTCTATAATGGATCTAATGAGTGATGAGTAGAGGGGAACAATGACCTCTTTTTTTCTGGATGAGAAACCTTTTATGATGAGGTGTGCCATGTAGAATGATTTCCTGACTACTGTGGCAATGTGATTATCAAAGGAGACACTACTGTCCACCTGTGTCCCAAGGTCTCTTACCACACTCTCGGTTTTAAGTATACTACTGCCTATGTTGTAGTTCATGGGTACAGAGTTTTTACCAAAGGGGATGGCAATGCACTTTTTGGCAATGAGCTTGAGGCCATGGCTTTGACACCAGGCATCTGTCTCAGCGAGGCCCTTTTGTATGATGTCCACATCTTTAGGAGTTTCGATTATGGCTCCTAGTTTGCAGTCATCTGTGAACTTCATTAGCCAAAGACCTTCTGTGTTAGCCTGTACTTCAGAGAAGTAGATACTAAACAGGAGAGGATGCAGGACTGAACCCTATGGTACTCCACTTGTCACTGGTCTGAAGTCGGATTTGGAGTCTGCTACTTTCACAGTGTGGGTTCTGTCAGTGAGCCAGTTGGCAACCCATCTTGTGACATAGGGATTTATACCTAGTTTAGTGAGTTTATCTATAATTCCAGAGTGGGGGATGGTGTCGAAAGCCTTGGTAAGATCTAGATAGGCTGTGTGAACCACCTTACCCTTTTCTACGGCTTTGGTGACTGCTTCAAAGAAATCTATCAGGTTTAGGAGACATGATCTGCCTTTTACAAACCCGAACTGGGTGGGGTCCAGAGTTTGGAGACTACCAATGTCTTTGTTTATAAGTTCCATGATGATAAGTTCCATGGCCTTGCAGACCAGGCTCATCAGGCTAATGGAGCGGTAATTCCCAGGGTCCGTGGTGGCTCCCCCCTTGAGGAGTGGGATAACCATCACTGTGTGCCATTCAGCAGGCACAAAGCCTGAGGTGAGGCTATGATTGAACATGGTACTTAGGTGGGGTGCCAGTTCGTTCTGCAGCTCATGTAGAACGCAGCCTGGGATGTTGTCTGGACCCATGGATGCTGTGTTCCTGGCTTTGGAGAGTGGGATTTTTACCTGTGCAGCCATGATTACAGGAACCTTGCATTATTCTAGTATAGAGATGGGCTCTTTAATGGGTGAGGGGGGTAAAGTTAGCACTGAACGTATCTGCCAGGATGTTGGCAATATCAGTTAGATCTGTATATTTAGTGCCATTGTGCTGTAACTCAGAGCAGATCTGTGTGTTGCCATTGAGATTCTTGATGTAGCTATAGAATGCTTTGTGGTTGTCTTTAGAATCAGTGGCAATTTTATTTTCATAACTAGTTTTGGAGGATTTTATCAGGGATCGCAGCTTCTTACTGAGGCAGACCAGGGAGCTCCTACACTCATGGGATTTTACTCTCTTTTGCAGCAGTTCTTTCCTTCTTTTGTACAGTTTGTTTATGGCATGGGACCACCACATTGGCTTTCTTTTTTTGGAGGATAGTGTCTTGGTTCTCTTTGGGATAGCACAATCCATGCACTCATGTAAGTGCTTATAAAGTGCAACTGTGTAGGATTCAGTAGTCGTAACTGTATTGTCCATCTGCATGGGTGTCATGAAGTTCACCACTTCTGTCATAAGAAGCATGAAGTTGGCTTTGGAGAATTCTTTTACCATGGTTTCCTTAATGGGGTGTAGGGGTAGAATGTGGATATCTGGGGTAATTAGCTTATGGTCAGATCGGACCAATGAGGCATTGACTTCAGGCATGGAATACCAGTCACTCAGGACAAACCAAACCCCATAACCAACACAAATAACCACAAAGTGAACTAAATGCTACTCATTGCCAGAAGTCTCAGTATCCAAATGCACACACTGCAGAAACTTCTCAGTATGAAGAATATTGATATCTGTGCAGTAACAGAAACCTAGTTCAAGGCTCCAGAGAGCACACCAGCACTACCGGGATATTACTCATTCCATACCTTCCAGCATCAGGACCTGGATCATAGCACATAGGGTGGGGATGTATCCATATTCATCAAGGATACCTACACCTCTCTCTACATCCTCTCTACAGGATATGTACCCATAGAATGTTGCACAGCAACATTCTTTCCACTCCACAGGGGTGGGGCCACAACAGACCCTTGGCATTCCTGCTCTATGAGCCTGATGAGTCTCATCTGCAAGGCAATGGAGCCAATCATAATGGAAGTCAACAATAAAGACATTGGGAACCTTCACACAGTTGAGCACACCCAGTTTGGCTTCATCAAATGCAGATCATGCCTCCTGAACTGGGTGGATTTCTTTGAGACAGTTACCCAGGCTACAGATGATTGAAAGGAGCTCCACACAGCCTACCTATACCTCGCTAAGGCCTTTGACACCATTCCCCAGTCAGGTATCACAAATAAACTCACCATCCTGGGCATAAATCCATACATCACAAGATGGATTGCAAAGTGGCTCACAGATAGATCCCACAAATTAAGAGTCGCTGGCTACATGTCAGACTCTAAACCGGTAACAACTGGTGTCCCCCAAGGTTCAGTCTTGGGGCCCCTCCTGTTTGATATATACTTCTCAGAAGTACATGCCAACACAGGAGGGTTGTGGTTGACTAAGTTTGCTTTGAATTGTAAAGTGTTTGCCATAATAGATTCCCCAGATGACACAAATATTCTCCAGAAGGGACTCTGTGAGACAGATGTGTGGTGACAGAATCATGGCCTCAAGCTCAATGCAAAAGAATGCATAGTAATCCCCTTTGGGGAAAACAAAGTACCCACAAACTACCACATAGGTGTTACCCCCTAAAAACTGACAAGGTAATAAGGGATCTGGGGACACAAGTAGATAGTCATCTTTCCTTTGACAACCATGTTGCTAAAGTTATTAGAAAATCCTATGTGGCCCACCTAATCAACAAAGGGTTTGCATCAGGATCAAAAGAGGTAGTAGTGGCCCTCTACTCTTAAGTCATCAGACCCATCATTGAGTACAATGCACCATTTTGGATGTACTCGACTAGGCATATCCAGCAGCTGGAGAGACTACAGAGGTGCCTCAACAAGAGGATTACTGGCCTCAAACAGTTGTTTTATGCAACACAACTGGAAAAAGTAAATATGTTCTCTGTTGCGTACCGCATACTCAGTTGCAAACTCTGCCTAACATACAAAGCCATGTCCAACACATAACTGTTGAACATGCACCATCTAAGGGAAACAGAATTGAGTCACACTACACACTCCAGGGATATGAACCTCATCACAACAATGAATACAGCATGCTGGTGGGCTAGAGTACCATCCCAGAGACTTACCTTACTGTGGAACAGAGTCCCAATGTACATCAGACAGAGCCCGTCACTGACACTCTTCAATAGGAACCTTGATGAGTGGATGGGAAACAGACAATTCATGCCAGGGATCACATCAGCAGCCCCACTAGAAAGGGGCTTAGGGTACTAACTATTAGAACTAGGGCTTAGGAGATTAACCAATGGGGTGGTGAAAGCTGCACAACTTGCCTAGGCTAATATATGCCTTCATGAAGATAGTTTTCTACATACCTATGAACCTATGTGACAGGCACATGTCTACAGATAGTAGATGTGTACTTCATTGTACAGTCATGTTGTACAGAAGGCACATGAGCCACATACACTGTAATGCTTACAGATACTGGTGGCTATTATGTACAGTGGGTGAGATGTGCACCTCATGTCTTTTGTGCCATTGGGATGTGTGCTGGGTGGGACAGTCCTGGATGGCTCCCTGTCATGGTCACCCTCTTACACACATCTCTGCCCATCTATCTTTGGCTTGTTATACTATGTTCCCACTACATATATAGGTACATAGGTATGTAATAGGCTATCTACCTGAAGGCATATATTAGTATGGCCAGGGTGTGCAGCTATCACCACACCTGGGGTTAGTTCCCTATGCCTCTGTATAGTAGAGCTGATGCAGTGATCCATGGTGTGACAGTTCAGTTTCACATACACTCATCAAGGCTCGACTGGAAGAGTGTCAGTGAGGGACTCAGCCTAATGTAGGTTGGGAGCCTGTTCCAAAGCAAGGGAAGTCTGAGTTAGCAATGTATCCCTCCAACACTTCTATTTATTGTTGTGATGATTATATCCCTAGAGCATGTGGCACAGTGAGCTTGGGTTTACTTCAGATAGAGCATTTACATCAGTTCTGCATTGGACATGGACCTGTCTGTTGGGCAGAGATAGCCTGAGTAGATGGTATGCAACAGAGTACAGATTGAGTTACTTCAGTCTTGCTGCATGGGGCAACTGTTTGAGGCCAGTAATCCTATTGTTGAGGTACTTCAGTGGTCTTTCCAGCTGCTGAAGGTGCCTCATCAGATTCATCACAAGTGTGTCGTGGTACTCTCTGATGGGTCTGGTGACTGATGAGTAGAGGGAACCTCCTTTGACCTACATGCAAAGACTTTGGCAATTTGTGGGAACACATAGCATGATTTTCTAACCACTTTGTGAATGTGTTTCTGAAAGTAGAGATGACTATCCACATGTGCCCATAGATCCCTTATTATTACCTCCATATTTAGGGTGTTGGCACCTATGTGGTATCTGTATGACTGTATCTTGAGGCCATAATTTTGACACCACGTCTGTCTGACTGAAACCTTTTTTAAGGATGTCTCTGTTGTCCCAAACATTGATTATGACAACCTTTTTGCAGTCATCCACAAACTTTGATAACCATAGCCCTTGTGTGTTTGACTGTACTTCTGAATAGTATACACCAGACAGGAGGGGTCCCAGGACTGAGCCATGGGGGACAGCAGTGGTTACCAGCTTACAGTCCAACAGGGAGTCCACAATTCTTACCTTGTGGGATCTATCTGTGCCCCAGTTGGAAATCCATCAGATGACATACGTGTTTATGCACAGGTTGTTGAATTTGTGGATACATGTGCGTGGGATGTTGGAAAAGTCTAGGTAGGTCGTGTGGAGCTCATTTCATTGATGTATGTCCTGGGTAACTGCCTTGCAAACTGTCTAGCAGGTTTAGGGACCATGATCTGCCCCTGACCAAACCAAAATGGGTAGGGCTGGGTGTTTGTAGGCTAGCAATAGCTCTGTTTATGTGTTCCATAATGATGGACTCCATGGCCTTGCAGACCAGGCTTATTAGGCTTATATGGCAATAGTTCCCATGGTCTGTTGTGCACCAACACTTGTGGAGTGTGCCAAACACTGCTGTAACCCATTCAACAGTTTCATATCCTCTACAGAGGGTGAGTCTCAACAGACTGCTCAGGTGCAGGGTCTGTTTGTTTTGGAGTTCACATATGACACAGCCAGGGACACCAAGTCATCCCATAAACGCCATGTTTTTAAGTTTGGATAGAGCTGTTTAACCATTGTATATGTGATTTCTGGGTTTTCACAATCTCCAGGTATGGTAATGGGCCCTTCTGTCAGTGAGAGGAGGGTAAATATGTATGAACCTGTCTGGCAAGATGTTGGCAATGTCAGTCATGTACATGTATTCATTTACACTTTGCACTAACTCAGAACATATATGAGTTTACAATGATATTTATGACATAGCTAAAGAAAGCTTCATGGTTCTCTATGGAATCTTTGGCAATATTTTTGGCAGAGCTTGGCTTGGATAATGTTAGGATTGCTCATTGTTTCTTGCTGATACTGATCAGAGATTTATTGATCTTCTTTGTATTTTAACTTTCTTTGAACAACGTAAGCACTTGTATTACATAGTTTGATTATGACAGGGGTCCAATATATTATATGGGTATGTTTTCATATCACTGTGTGCGCAAGGCAGGACTGGTGAATAGTGACATGTGTCTGGAGTAAGAACTGCAACTGCCTGATATGTGTGGCCCACTGCTGTACTCAGAAATGGCCTAAGTGCGTGTGCATGCCCAGTATGACCTTTCAGTATTTCAGTATGTTGCTGACTGAAATTTGCTAAATTTGTTCAAGTGTGTGAGCATGCCCACTATGGCCATATATACTATGTATGTGTGAAAAATCAAGTTGTTTTTTACTTCAGGGCTCACCTTTGTGTTGTACATCAACAGGAAGCACACTGTGCCTGCAGGGCTTCCATGAGTCAATTTGCATAGACTTATAAACATTACTACATACAGGGGGGACAGCTATTCTTTGTACATTTCTACCCGGGGGAGGCACACCTGATTGTTACTGTGGGTGTACATAGGATGAGGGGTACACCTGACACTTATACACATTTGTTAGGCCTGCACTGCTATGTCAGGTACTCCATTTCAGTCTGTACTGTTGCCTATCTTACTGGCTTGAGGCATACCACTGTACTACAGACCTTAGCTTCCAATTACACGCATATTAGTTTGTGACTTCATAGCCTACCCAACCCACATCACACTGCCTGGCCTGCTGTTATCTGTCTGCATAGGCCTGGGGGGAGGTTACCCATATGTCTCTTCAGAGAGCATGATACAGCATTTGTTTGTATTTGCGTTTGTCTACAATTGTCCTGCTGGCTATGACTGTTAGGTATGTGACCCCCCCCAACTGGTATGTGTGAGTGACTTAAGTTGTGTCTGTGCCAGTGAAATGCTGTCATGGCTTTGTGATTCAGTACTGTGACTATAGTGCACCATATCTTGAGTTCAAGCCCTGTCTCTGCTTTTTATTTTCCTGCTGGGCAGACCTGACTGGTTAAGGAACAGTAAAGCAGGTGTGAGCGTGTTTACCCGACTTTGCTCGACATTGCCCAACTTTGCCTGACATTGCCCAACATTGCCCAACTTTGCTCAACATTGCTCAACATAGCCCGACGTTGCCCGACATTGCCCAATGTTGCGCTGGTTAGCGCGGTGCGCAGCTGCGCACAATTGTATTTAAATATGCTCAATATTGGTAAAATGTGCTTAGCAGTGCTTTATATTGCTTAAAATAGGGCACTCATGCCTCAGGTGCTGCAGCAGGGCTGCCTATGTCGGATGCACATAGTACACTCCCTATACATGTTTGAAAACAGGTAGTGTCAAGTTAGGCATCCCTTTTACTGTATGTGCAAGTCAGAGAGAGGTGTCATTTCCAGGGTTCCTACTGAGTCAGTGTATGGGCTATGTGTTCCCTCTTTGCCAAGGCCAGGGAATACTGGGCATGCCTCCTTCTGCCTACTGGGGAAGGCTCAGGTTGTTCCTCCCCTCCGAGTCATGCTGTGCCTGTGCAGGCCTTGGCAATGGTGGAGGGCTGTGTGGCCCTGCCCCATACTGTTCCTGCTGCAGCTGTTTCCACAAAATCATATTGTGTAGCATGGCACATACCATAACAATTTGGGTACATGCGGTTGGTGAGTACTGCAGGGCTCCACCAGATGTGTCCAGGCACGAGAACCATGACTTGAGCATCCAAAACACATACTCAGTTATGTTTCTTGTTTGTGCGTGTGCCTCATTATGGAGTTCTTGTTCGGGTGTGTGTGCATTTCTGATGGGTGTCATCAGCCATGGCTCCAGTGTGTATCCAGCATCCCCCACAAGGTGACCATCAGGGATGTCCCAATTGGCAAATCTCTGGTACAGTTGCTTCAGATGCCAAATGTGGGAACCATGATAGCTTCCAGAGCAGCCAGCACACACATTCATTATTATGCCCTGGGCATTGCACACGACCTGGTAGTTGATGAAGGGGAAGCCCTTGTGGCTGATGTAGACCCTACCCCACTCACCAGGTGGTGCTTTAATGCATATGTGCATGCAGTGTATTGCACCCAGTACCTCAAGGTATTCTGCTATTTGGTGGAAAAGATGCATATTGCTGGCCAGTGCCTCACGGGAATTGGGGAAATATACGTGGTCACAGACATGTGCTGACATGGCATCCAGGAACTGGTGGAGTACCCTGGATGCTGATGCCTGTGAAATCCCCATCATATCACCAGTTGGTTTTTGGAAGGTACCTGTAGCTAGTATTCTTAGGCCAACACATACCTTGGTATCCACTGGGATGGGTTCCCCTCTGTTGGCTCAGTGTGTGAGGAGTGGGTGGCACAGCTCAACAATTTGCTGTAGGATGTCTCTGTCCACCCTATAGCACTCCACTATCTCCAGCTCATGTAGCCCCTGGTAGGTTACCCTGGGTCTGTACACTCTTTTCCGTCTCCTCACTGTGGGTTGCTCAGCAGCATTCACAACATCACCACCCTCAGCACCTTGCACATGTTGGTTTATGATAGCAAGAGCAACCCCTAACATTTTGTCTGACTTAAGCTTTTTAAGCTTTCCCTCATTGTATACTGCAGTGTTGAAGAGTTCTTGAGAAAAAACAGGGGGGAATTGTGTTTGCAGAGTTTAAAGTGCTGGGCTGGGCTGGGCTAGTCTGCTGCATGTGTAATTGGCTGATTCTGATATACTTCACCTGGCAGCTCTGCTAGTTCTCCTTAGGTAACTTCCAACTACTTCTTTTCCTTCCTTTTGCCTTTCTGTTTCCATCCGGAGGGAAGCGCTGCACAAACAAGCGCAAACACATGCACATTCGTGCACACGTGCGCACACGAGCACACACGCTGTGTGCATGTTTGCAAAGAGTTTCCTATCTTTTAACAGTGCGCACCTTGGGTTTGAGGTTTGCAAATAGGACAACTGTAGGCACGCCTCTTTGCAATCCTGAGCAACTCAAGGCAAAAACGAGCCACTGTGCTCCAATTAGCTTACAGCCTGTCTGACACACCCCCTCATGATGTCACCTATATTCTAGTCTTCTACTCACCTACTCCTACTCTTACACTCTTGGGACTCACATGCTGGGGAAAATTGGGATTCACTAACCTTATCCTCATTTGCATAGGATTGCCTAGTAATGCATGGTTACATCTCTCACACTGAGCCCCCCCCCCCTTAGCAACCACTAGTCAATGGCCATGTTGTCTTCAACCTGCCATTCACCTGCATGGCAGAATAAGGTTTTTAGTGAAAATGCCTATTTTTGGCTTTTTTTTAATTATTTTCTTGTTTTTATAAGCGCCACACGTTTGGCAGTGCTGCGCTATGCTTAAACACCAGAGATCAGGGGAAAAAAAAGTTAAATTTTCATATTTTTAAACATTTTAAAATGCCAATGCACTTATATTTGGCCATTGGCATGCTTCCTCAACTGTATGCATCCTTTATTTGGAGCTGTCATAGCTTCGTTTAGCTATTTGCAGAAATGTACTCCGTTACCAACGAAGACAGGTTAGTGTTTCCTGGATCGCAATTTTACCTCATTTGCATGTCTTTCACCAGCAAATGAGGTAATTTGCATACCATGATGCTGTTCGAGCAAGAGGAGCTTTAGCAGCTCTCATGCACGCCCCTGCCGGCTGTTCCTGGATCGCAAGGCAGACGTATTGCTGGCGTGAGCTCCTACACTCTTCTTGCACTCCTTGCAAACTTTCGTAAATCTGGGGTTAATCTATAATTTTGGAGTGCTGGAATCTTATTCAAAGACAGTATTCTGAATTCCTTTGCACCCATATGGTTTGGGCACCTGAATATGTTGTGTGTGTTTTTTATATATATATATATATATATATATATATATATATATATATATATATATTTATATATATATGGTTTTACAGTAAGTGAATGACAACTTACAATTCATTGAGGCTTGCACATATTGCACATTGTACAGAATGAGCATCAGTACTCAGATATATGGAAATACAAAAAGTTCACAAAAGGAAAATTCTCTCCTTTTGTGATCTTACAAAAAATAAAAACATGATCTCAGATAGGCCAAATTTGTGTGACTAGTGATAGTGTTAAAGAAAGGGTGTTTCTAAGGTAAAGTGCTGAGTTTGGGATGGGCCAGCGTCAGGGTTAGGGTTAGCAGGTATTAGTAAGGAGGTGCAGTGGAGACACATGCATCTCTTGATGTTTTGTATGTAAATAAGTTTTCTGTGTGATACATATCTTCCTTACAGGTGTGTGTGTGTGTGTGTGTGTGTGTGTATGTGCGTGCACAGGTGTATGTTTCTGTATTCTTGTAGACTTTCATTTAAAAGCATATCATACACATACGTAAATACACAGGCACAAAACACACACACACATACACATTTGCACACACATCCAAACACACTGATCATTTGGCAGCTCTTTAATGGAGTGTTAACCCATCAAAGAAAAAATGGCAGAAAAACTTTTGAAGAATGAAGGATGAAAGTTATTTTTGTGAGGGCTGGAAGCTACTGCATACCCCCACATTATCCAAACTTCTATCTGTCTGTCTACCTACCTATCTATCTATCTATCTATCTATCTATCTATCTATCTATCTATCTATCTATCTATTAATCTGTCTATCCCTATTTCATCTACCTATTGATATGTACTCCATGGTTACTCAACAATGGAAAAAAAAGAAAACCCCACTATTGGCAAAAGTTGTTTTGGCCATTGTTCTATATTGCATCTGCACTTACTTTAACAGTTGTTGATCCATTGGCACACTCCCATGGTGCACACAGACACAGGCACACACACACACACGCACACACACACACACACACACACACACACACACACACACACACACACACACACATGTAATTGTTGAAGTGCAGCAGTATTGTACCCCTACCAGTATTCCTGTCAAGGACAAATTAAAGTAAGAACAGTTTTATAAAATATATTGAGCAGTCAGAAAGATCAACCAATGATAATAACTGTATAACAGTTTTTAAAAACACATATAATCACCAACTCCAGTTGGCTCCATGTGGCATTCATGCTTTATGAAAAAGTATTGTTGGTAAAAAAGCAACTGAGTTCTTAACAGGCACAGAAAAAAGACAAGTCTTTACAGAAAGAAAAAGTACTAATTTTAGAAATAATTCACCCTGATAACGCTCAATTAGTTCTCTTTCTAGACATGTTTAACTTATAATAATTATGCTTATCATTTCAAAGTTTTCCATTTTAAATACACTGATATATTCTTTTCAAGCATTCTGCAAGAATGAATATACATACCTATTACCTGTTTAAATGAATAGCTCAGGTTGCCTTGTCAATTGAAAACAGGGATGCAATGCAACATAGTATGCATTAAAAAAGGGCACATTACCATAAAAATTCAAATTTTGTGTTTTTACAGAAGCAAGACAATGCTGTTTATGTATTTGAAAATGTCCCTGACTCAGCAGAGTGTCAGGTTCATACCTGCTTATTAAAAAAACATCTATATATCACATGCATTAGCACACATATTCTCCGTTATTATGTTTACCAATTTAAAAATGAGACAAATGTACCCTGTTTTGTAAAAGTGGCAGTGCACGTGATTCACGGATGCATCTGAAATAAACAGGCCTGTATTTGTTACTCTGCTAGCTTATCCAGGCAAAAGATGAAGACAGAGGATGTCCTGTTAGGCTCTCACCACCAGATGAAAAGCCTTTAGCAGTTCTCATGCATCCCTTCAGTGAACATGGAAAACTGCTGACCAAAGGTCAAACATGTTTATGTGATGTGACTAAATGAAGAAACTGAAAGTTTTCTGTCTGAGAACTGGATTTTTTTTTAATAAGCCTCGTAACTTGCAGAAAGAGAAGATAATCACTGTCACTTAACACAGACAAAGCGATCCTCTGAAGAGAGTTCATTCATTTCAACAATATTGTTTTATTTATTTATTTATTTATTTAACATTTGTTTACCAGGAAAGTCCGACTTGGAACTAAGCCAATTTTCAGCGGAGACCTGGTAAGAAATGCTCCAGATGCATATCACAAACACATATGTCACAAACAAAGATATGCTGCCACAAATTTTCATTAGTAAAGGCTGTTTGGAAGTAATTCTTAGAACTGTAGCAGACATATGAATCTGTAGGGGGATTTAATGTCTTTGACCTTTTCTACCAACCAGATGTATATGCCTATGTATTGAAATGTTGGGACTCACAATGCCAAGTCCTGAAATGCTGAAAAAAATATGGAAAATACTTTTCCAGGGGAGTAAGCCATCCAGTCAACTTATTAGAGTCTCTACGTTTACCCTAGACAATATTCAGTTTCACACATAATTATAGGTTTTACTAGAGTTGTGTCCAGAGAGGGGATGTCCAAGAACATTCCTTGATGAAATTTTGAAAGATGTGTGTTCTAGGCGAAACACAGATTTTGGTCCCATTTCACTTGGTGGGGGGAGTTGCGGTATTAACAAAGGGCAACAATGGAAGCTGGAAACTGGTTCATGGAAATTATTTTCCTGTTATTCCCTTTGTCATTCCCTACTCAGGCAATAGCAATGGTATAGGGGAAGACGTTTTGAGAAAACATTGAGATATCTTTGAACACCTTGGCATCGCTCCTTGATTTGTCTGGCATAGCCCCAATAGTTATATGTATCAGCAGGGCTAACATCAAAAATATTGCGGAGACAACAGTAGTGGCCGGGACTAACAGTTCCAAGTCCACAGGTGAATGTGGCATTAGCAGTCGGTGTTGATATAGTAACACTGCAGGTATAGGGGAGGTGTACAGCCATATCTTAAGGTGGATAAAACCAGGTAGGTACTATTGTTCAGCATCAAATGTGGTATATCTGGTGACATGTGTGACATGCCACTCTTTTTTATGTAGGTGAGACTAAGAATCTCTTATGCAAGAGGATTTACCAACAGTGTTAGTGCATTAGTAAACTAGATTTTAAGAATGCAGTAGCTAAGCATTCTAGTGAATGCCAGAATTTTGATTGTTCTGTATTCTCCATTTTAGAGAAGATGGATGTTCCAAGCAGAGGAGGAGATTGAAGAGCACTTTTGGGCCACAGAGAAGTAGTTTGGTAGCTTAGGATAAATGCCTTGGCACCACCAGGTATCACTGACTTTGTATTTATCACATACTCAAGCTGAGGGCAAATAAGATCTGATTTATTAAAGTATATTGGACTAAAGATAGATATATAGATAGATAGATAGATAGATAGATAGATAGATAGATAGATAGATAGATAGATAGATAGGTAGATAGGTAGATAGATAGATAGGTAGATAGATAGATAGATAGATAGATAGATAGATAGATAGATAGATAGATAGATAGATAGATAGATAGATAGATAGATAGGTCGAGCTCTAGATCTAGAACTAGATATTGAAGTTTTGTATTTTATGACCATATCTTGCATTTTGTTTTGTTAGGTTTTATTTTGACACATCTAGCTTTCTTGGTATGTGTTTTTTGACCAGGTTTAGGTGAACTTATGAAGTTTAAATTGTTCAATCAACTTCTATTTTTGGATTGGTCATTATTTGTCACATAATTCAAGCATTTTTTTTAAAAAGGAGAAGTTTTTATGTTGTATTTAGTTCTAATGAAGCCCTTTAAATTGTTTGCGATGAAAGCACTTAACTATTTTATTAAACAGTGTTTTGCTCAGCTGTTGACATTTCCTTGTCCAGACTTTGGGCATGTTTTTTGTAGTTACAGTTTTATGAGAAGATTTTTTTCAAACTAAAAGCACAACAGAGCACAACGGCACTTCATATAGTCAGGGTATAAACTGCAGCATCTGTTTGCTATGTTTGTAACAGGCAGTGCTACAGTTTAAAAGAAGAATTTTCTCTTTAAAACTAAAACATGAGCACTATAGGGTTCAGTGCAGGCAAGGTATAAACTGTAGCAATGGTTTCAATGAAGATTTTTTTTCAAATGAAAATGAGCACTGTAGCATTCTTTGCAGACAGGGTATAAAATGTAGCAACTGTTTGCTCTATTTGCAGCAAGCATTTTGCTACAGTTTAAATGAAGATTTTTTTTTAACTAAAACATGAGCTCATGGCTATACATGCAAGGTACAAATTGTGGCAACTGTTTGCTACAGTTTATTTATAAGAAGTTTTTTTTTTTTTTTGTTTTTGATAAAATGTGATGAAGAGTAAGAAGGGAAGGAGGAAGGCACAAAATCACAACCGGATTGACTGGGTCAGGAGGGAGGGAGGTGTTATGTATTTGGCCACCTGGCTGGTGTGCCAGTAGAAAAGAATGTTCTTTTTTTAATTGATTTTCACTTGAAGACCTGAGTGCTGGGATAATAGTTCTGGTTGAGATAGCTCTGCTTCTGTTTTCACTTCACATAGTGCTAGAGTCCAGCTTGTAGAATTGTATGTATTACTTGATTTCCATTAACGTCACCAATGCTCTTGAATAAATCTTATCTTTTCCATTCTACTATTTACTTCCAGTTCATCATACTGTTCTTTTAAATATGCATCCTTCTTCCTATTCTCCAAAGCACTGCATTCAGTGTTATATAGCTTACCCTGTTTGCATTGTCTTCTTTCCTCGGTCACTTCTAAACCTTCTAAATTCAGCCATTGTGCTTTTGAAATATTAAGTCTGTTTGGAATAATTTGGTAGCCAACTCCTGGACAATGTCACATGCTTACATCCATAGTTCTTTAGGTGCTCTGTCCACCAAGTCTACTCATTTAAGTCTGTTGTACTCCTCCAACTGGAATATTGTTGAGCTTGCATCTAGTTGGCATGGAAAATTTTCTTTAATTTAATTCTCAACATTGGGGTAAGAAGTGGATGGTACAAACCCCATTTAGTTCTAGTTCTTGTTTTTACTGACCATTAAGATCCCATTCATCTCTAACTTCAAAGTCTAAAGACAATCTGATTTTGTTATTGACCTTCTGGTGATATACATGTATAAATTCATCCGTTATATTGTTGAAGAAGATGGCTAGTCGATTTTCTTGTCAGAATTCCAGTAGTCTATACCTCACATCATTTTGTACTGCAAAATCAAATTTCTTTGCTATTTCAGCTGCAATATGATTACTTCCATTAGAATTTCAGTAACATGATGAATGTAATAGCTTTTTGTGTTGTATCCAAAAAGTAGACCATCATAAAACTGGTCAGCTTCCTCCTGTATGGCCTCTGCATTTGGAGCATCATCTTGTATCACTTTAAGTTTAAATGGCTTGCTTATAAGCCTGAGTGAAATTATTCAGTCATTCGTTCATTCATTCATTCATTTACTGAGTCATAGTGGAGCACAGAATCTGCCAAACATTTATTAACTATGAAATTTATATCATTTCATCTGCCAATTTCCAGTAGAATTGATGATTAATGCAATATGATAATTCGTAATATGCTCGTTGATTATTCTATCATTTCACCCTTTACCACGTCAGGTTTAGCTTGATTCATAGCTAATAAATTTTCAAATTCCAGGAGTGATAGTTCTTTGTAGTATTGGATTTTCCTTTCATCTTTGAATATCTCAGTAGATGGATGTCCTTTTGGCTTTATTCCATCTAGGTCATAACCTTTAGTACTGCTTCTCCTTGACATTGTCAGTCCTGAGGATCTCATCTTCAACATGTCAATGGTTAGGTTTGCCTATAGAGTTTTCTTAGCAAAAATTACTGGAATGTTTTGTCTTTTTCTTCTCCAGTGGACCTCTTTAAGTTTCTTCACTGTATAGCTCATGGCTTTATAAGTACAAAAGCTGTACATCACTATAACAAGGTAATACAACAGAAGGGGGGTCTGTTCATCAAAGGTCATATTGTGCTCCACTGCACATATCATAATATGTGACTGGAACATTTTGCTAGCATGTTTAGCAATCTGTTTCTTAGGTTTTAGAAAGAAATGCTCAGATGTGCAGTGTACATCAGCAAGCACAACAAACAAAACTGCAGTTGTCAAACAACTAATAAGAAGCAAGGCTCAACAAACAGGTAGAATATCATTTGTTTATGCTAGTGATGATATGATATAAATAAGAATCCATAGGATTTACGTTACAGCCATAGATGCATAAAAATCTGACTTTGTACTGTAATTTAGGCATAAACATTTTACTTTAACATTGTCAGATAAAGTTCAAACAGAGCTCACAAAAAATGTAATAGGGAAATGCATTGAAAGATGTGCACACACACACACACATACGCACACACGCACATGCACCCACGCACACGCACACACACACACACACACACACAGACACACACACACACACACACACACACTCACTCATACACATACACACACACACACACACACTCACACACACACACACACTCACACACACACACACACACACACACACGCATGCACACACTCACACACTCACACACATACGCACACACACACGCACACGCACATACTAGCACACACGCACACACGCACACACACACCCACATACGCACACGCGCACACGCACACACATACACACACACACACACACTCGCGCACACACACACACACACACACACACATACACACTCGCGCACACACACACACACACACACACACACACACACACACACACGTGCACACGTACACGTACACACACACACACACACACACACACGCACGCACACATCAGTTTAAAGTGCTGATTATGACTAATGTGACTTCTGTTCAATTAGCAGTGTTTGTGAGAGTTGCTGTGGGGAAGATAGGTATGCCTATCCTACTGCAGGTTTGCATACAGGGACTGTCCAATGCCAAAATCCCAAAAAGGAGTGGAGTCAACAAAAGGATATCCCCGTTGAAGACAGTTGGTCACCAATATTGTACATGGCTGCCTTCATCACTGGTGCATGGGAGTGTAAACTCAAATGGGGGAAGGCATGATGTCCCCTATGGTGATAAAACTCACATGTCCTTCATCCAGGGGAGCTGGTATGCCCTATTCTATACATCTTTATTGCCAGGTGGAGAGTACAGACTATCCTCATGGCTGCCTGGATTACAGCATTGTCTGATATGTATCACCCTTATGCTAGGGATATTCAAGAAAGGGGTAACATATGGACTCAAGTCTGATTGGTGAGGCTTGCTGGTAGAAGTTATGAAGTGCAAAAAAGGATGTTGTTACTACATGTAGCTGAATCATGTTCACTCATGGGGATTCCATGAATAATTACCATGAACTGTGTTCTGTTTTAAGTCAGATGACTAAATATTGACAAAGAGGTATCCCACTCAACTCTTGGCAAGCATGATATCTTTTTCTAAGTATATGTCTCTTCACATATGTGCAAAGTACAAAAGTAGATACCTTCCCTTCTGAACTTCTATGGAATACTGTATTATCTCATCCAATACTAATCGATATTTTGGACATCCCATGGTATATAAGGTATTCTTCACCAACACCATAATCTGAAGGCATCAATATAGTTCCTACCATGACCCTTTACTGACAGCATTCACATTTTTATGGTTTTATTAGAAATACTATAGCTTTGACAAGTTGAATATTTTTTATGCAAATATACAGTTCTGCATACAATGATCCTATTTACATCCTTCATGGCCATAGTGTGTTATGGACAGATTTCTTGACTACATGCCATATCATTATTGATTATTGCTCAAAGCAAGCAAAACTTGTCTACCATTTCTCTCCACCTATAATGCATTTATTGATTTTGCCACCTATTAGGATTTCTCTCTTCTTCACGTTAAGGTAAAAACCTATTTTGAGACTATGTTGTTTAATCTTGATAAGGAGATTCTTCCAATAGCTTTTACTTTCAGCAAATACTATGGCATTATCAGCATAGTGAAAGTTGGTGATAATGCTTTCCATTTTGTGCATTTTTCTTTTTCTTCATGCAATCCTACTTATCTCATGATTTTTTTCTGTACATGAATTAAACAGATACGAGGAAAATATGCAGCCTTGACATGCACTTTTGCCTTAACCCTTTGTCACAAAATAATGTAAATAGCTGAGAGATGCTAAAAACAAATTGTCTCTATTAGCCAGGACTAATTGGGGGTATAGAATTCTGAATGAAGATAAATTTTGTGATAATGTGACAAGCTGAATTGTCTGTATTTTTCCAAACTGATGTAAACATTGTGGATAAAAACTGCACTGAGATTTTTATGACTTACACAGACAGTGGCCTTTCTATAATCAATGAAACATGTATAGATCTCTTCCTGAAATTATTTTGTCTCTTGATGAATCCATCTTAAATCTCTAATGCTGACTCTTGCTCTTCACTGTTTCCTACATCCTGCAGGCACTTTTGGCAATTTCTGTTCAAAGTATGTTTGTAACCTTGAATAAATAATTTTTAGAAGAATGTTTCTAGCTTATGGGATCACAGTGATTGTGTGCTAATTTCCACAGTTAGATCATCTGTCCTCGACCTTGTCATACACACATATATTTTCCAGCCAGTTGGCCACAATGCTGTGTTCTATAATTTCCTGTAAAAGCCTTATAAGCATTCGGGTGTGCCATCGATGGTTGGTGCTTTGTTTTTTGGTAAAGAATTTTAGTGCTGCTCCTACACTTTCTGTTATTGCAGCTGGTTCTTTATTGTATGGCATAGGAAATAATTATTGATCTTTTTATCTCTACAGTATAGTCATCCCTCTGTTTAAACATAGCATGTTGGAGAGAAGTTAGCCATTTTGACCATTTTTTCAGCTTCTCTTGTTGTGGAGAACTTTCAGTTTCCTCAGATACAACTTTTTTGATATCTTCTCAAACTCTTGTGGTACACTCTTATTTGTGTGTAAAGCAACAGTTCAGTCTTGCAGAGAGACTTTAAACTCCATTCATATATTTTCATCCTTGTATTACTAAGTACTGGCTAACTTAAGTCTTTGTGAGCTTTCTCTTGATTTTGTATACTAGTAGCTGATCTGTATCACAGGTAAACAAAGGTCGTGCTTTTAATTTTTTGCTGTTAATCTTTCCCATCATTCACTTTCACGAGCATAGTCAGTTTGATTTCTATACATCCCATTTGATGAGATCAACATATACAGTCACTGCTTAAATTACTGAAAGAAAGTGCCATTAAAGATTATTGGAAAAATGAATAGTTTGTTTGTCTTACAAAATCTTATCAGATATTCGAGCATGTTATTTTTATTTCCAGGGCCATTTTTGTTAACATTTAATCTTCTTTGCTCCCAAATATTAGGTTCCAGTCACCTATTACTATCAGTACATATTTTTGTATGATTTCTCGATTTTGTTTTCTACCTGCTGATAGGAAAGATGAGCTTCATTCTCTTCTGACCATGCTGTTGGAGCTGATATTTGAATTAAAGTAATGTTAATGACTGTACCTCTAAGACAAATTGATATTAAGCATTCAGCAACTACATAATATAATTGTTGTAAGCTTGTTCTTAATTCTAAATGTAACACGATTTCTACTTTATATTTCATTAACAGCACAATGTACCATGTGATTATCATATTCAAAGTGTCCATTGCCAGGCCATTGGAGTTGAATGACTTGCAACTTACCAGCTTGCATGCATTCTATTTCATTCCTGACTTCAACCAGATAACATTTGTCCATAATGCTTACATTTTATATCCAAATATACTACACATATTTGTAATATTTGGAAAATCTAAACATCATTTAATTCACAGCATCAAAAGCAGTTATATATCAAAAAGCTTTAACCCAGCCATATCATGCATATAGGCTTTACTCTGAAGGTCAGTCTACTCTTCCACAGCTTATTAAGTGCCTTCTGATTTGAGGTGGACATCTTCCATGCAAAGTCACTTGTCATCTGCAGTGTGCTTATGGCAAGACACATAATTAGACTGGCAAAGCTTTTCTTCCACACAGGAAAGATAATCCACTGCTGCCAGCACTATTGTAAACTTCAGCAGCTGGTTGGTATGGGTAGTTTTCTTTGTCTGGCACCTCACCTGAGATCTGTCAAATTTAATTAGCCCTACCAGTAATTAAATGAATGACGGCATAGCTTGCAGAGTGACATGATAAATCAGATGCCAAATGCGGGGGGAAAAATAAATAAATACAAATAAACAAACAATAACAAAAAGAGAACAAAACATTTCTATGTCTCATGAAAAATACTACCTGCATGTGTTTCTTTAGAGAGTTTAAGCTCCACCCCTGATACAAAGGTGTAGATTATGCATCTATCTTCCAGTTCATATTGTGCAGAAGTGTGGGTAGAAGTCTACAGAGAACATTTGATGGTGGCATTTTTGATCACAGAAGTTAAGTTATTGCAAAGGTAACGCTAGAATATTACATGTGGACTGGCAATGCTTGCTCTCATGTTGTATCCCCAGATGTGTAGATGTTTGTATTTGTGTATCAACACTGGTTCATTGTGTGTGGTGTTTTTCTTTTCACCATGGGTGTGCAACTGTGGAGTTAATATCTATCTATCTATCTATCTATCTATCTATCTATCTATCTATCTATCTATCTATCTATCTAAAAGGATTTTGGAAGGTGCAGAAGGCCAGATGCAGCACTAGGCATCCTAAGCAGCTGCATAGGGCACCATGCTGACAGAGGGGGTCTATATCATATATTCGAAATTCCAAAATGCTGAACACCATATGTTCGAACTTGGAATTTGAATATTGAAAACATTGAATGCTCAGAATAGCGAATTTTGTCCCAGGGAAAAAAAATTGCTGTTCTGAGAAACATACACACAAAACAAGCACACCAAAATAAATAAACCACACAAATACAGTTAATAAAACCCAACCCCCACTAAACCACACATGCATTACTAACTATCCACTTACCTTAACCCGCACCCTAACCCTAAGGTCCATAACTCTCGCACCACAGTGGAGGAAATAGCAAACTCCAATGAAGGCCCACTGATTTCTTTCCCTGGGAAAGAAATCGATGTTCCATCAGTTTGCTCTTCTGAGATTTCAAACATTTCAGTTCGATTAAATGAAATTCGGCATTTTCAACATTTGAAATGCTGATAGGAACCCGACAGAGGTGCCCAGCTACAACCTTATATTTAGAAAAAAAAAGAAAAGTTTTCTTACATTGTTGAGTGACCTTATACTGTTGTTTAAGAATTAAAAAGAGTGGTTTCCAAACCTTGTACCTAAGGTATGTGGGGAAAGAGCCTCAATTCAACTGACAGACCCAATTTCACCTAGTATATGAAATACATGTTGATGCAAAACCTGTTACTTTGTTAATTTTTAAGTGATTCAGACTAGTCTGGGTGAGAAGACATAGGGATGTCAAAATAAGATATGTAAGCATGTAACCCCCCCCAAAAATAAAACAGTATGCTATATGCAGTAATATTTTTAAGCTGCATATGACTTTTGGATTGTTGAACAAAAGATACTGCTGCAGCATATATATTGTCCCAAATTGTTTTGCTTTATTCATTGTACTAAACAATTAATTAATTCATTATTCTAAGCATGTTACATTCTAATAATATATTTTTGCAGTACCTTCTTTAGAGCCTCCAGCAAATGAAAAGGTTTTAACATGTGTTAGGTTATATACTGTGCATTATTTAGAGCGATCAGAACCACCTGATCTTCAGAATCCCTGTGTAGTCATTGTTGCTTATTATCACGGTACAATCTTCTCTTTAAGACTGGATTGTAAAAGATTACTGCATTTAGGGATAACTGTTAGTCTGGCAGTTAGCAGAGAGGATGAAAGCACCAGATTCTTAATGAGTGGTGCAGGATTTAAATCTTCCCACCTTCATTTACCTTCTGTGTGACATTGGTCATGTCATTTAACCAGACAATTCTTTGGAGACGATCTTCAGGACCACTTGTCTACTAACTATGAACCTGTTGTCATTTGCAACACATTTCCTGTTGCATAGCAGAAATACCTCAGGAAATGTTAAAGCAATATTATCAGCACACTGTGTCTCAATACAGCACAGATAATTTATTCTTCAAGGGCAGCAGGCACTGCATAGGTAGTTCAATTACTTAACTGTGACTTTGTTTGCCAGCAGTGACCTCTGCTTTAGTAATACCTGTCTTTACTGTGGAATTATCCAGATGACTTCTACTTCTGTAGAAATTAAACAGATATATATATAGTTTCACTTTGAATCATCAAAAACTTGAAACATCGAAATTCTGATCATCGAGACCAGAACATCAAGTTTCAAACCATCGAAGATTCAAAGGGAGCATAAAAAAAAGAAAAAACCTCTAAAAAATATTTTATGCAGGTGGGATTCACTGCCCTGCACACCCCCCCAACTTTAATATAGCAATTCCGAGATCGCATACAGTGGGGTAAAGGGAAATCTCCATTTTAGCGCTATATGCAGAAGCGCTAAATGGGAGATTTCCCATACCCTGTCTGCAGTGCCATCACAGAGATGGCACATTCACAGACACAGTGTGGCGGGCACCTTGCTGCCCTGCACAAACACTAGCTTTTTCTCTTTTTTTACTTACTTTTTTCTTCCACTTGACAACATCGATGTTCTAAACACTCGATGATATGGTCTCGACCACATGAATTTTGATGATTTAGAATTTCAATGTTTTCAAGTGGAACTATATATATATATATATATATATATATATATATATATATATATATATATATATATATACATACATATATATATATATATATATATATATATATATATATATATATATATATATATATATATATATATATATATATATATATATATATATATATATATACATATATATATTTATATATATATATATATATCTCTGTGTGTGTACACACACACACACACACACACACACACACACACACACACACACATGCACACACACACGCACACACATACGCACACATGCAGAGACACACACACACACACACACACACACACACACACACACACACACACACACACACACATCTGTTTAATTGACAAAATTTAGTTAGCCTTTTCACCAATATAGTGCAATATAAGCAGGGTGGCTTTCCCCCTGCAAAAAAAAAAAAACAGTTCTTGGGATAAATGTTGTCTGGCACATGCTGAGATTTTTGCGCATCGTATGTATAGTAAGTTCTATGTTGATGTTTGCAAAATTGACCTTTTGTGTTTGACCTTCTGAACACAGATATTTTGGTCATTCATTCTTTTTTTCAATAGACCCACATATATCTAGGGAGAGAGAGAGAGATCGAGAAATATACTTCTTCAGCTCCCCAATTCGAAAACCTTCTTTTTTTCCACATATTTCCTCTTGGATTTGTTGTTCTTAGGTTAGTCTTTCTCTCACCCAAGGTGCCTTAGCTGATTGGAGAAGGGTAGATTACAGAGACAAGCTATAATTAAACTGTATCATAGCAACCAGAAACTAAGCTGGGGACCAGCCCACTACTCTTATCTATCCTACATTTGTTGAGTGTTGGCCTCAGTACTATGATTATATAATGATCTGAAAAGCCTTTTTACCTGTGGCTTAGATAGCATGACCAACTGTCAAGGTGACACTAAAAAGTATGTCTCTATCAAAGAAGCAAAGGACATCTTCTTTGTTATCTCCTTCCTTCACCCACTGCAAAACTACATTGATTCTTGCATCCATTCCAAAAATACGCATTTAGCTTTGCAGAGATACAGTGCCTCTGAGGCAGTTTTTACCCCATAGTTGAAAACTGCCCTTTAAGGAGCAGAAATAGATACTACTCGTCTTGCTCTGAAACTTTTATATTATTTATTCTTTGTTGATAAATTTAGTCCCACTAAGCCAGTAGCCTCTTTCCAGAGGTACCCAAGGAGGTATTTATACTACTAGAAGTATGGCCAGGACATCAGGGAACATCCCTTGTTCTTCATTGTTGTGAGTGGGACCCCTTTTGGAGGAGCACTTCCTGTTTCCATTCCATACCCACAGGCAGCCTGGAGAAAGATGGAGGCAGATGAAGAGAGAAGGAGATGATGGAGTGGTGAAAGAAATGAAGGAGAACGCAAATATCAAGACCGGAGAATGCATGCAGGATTCTGGGGAAATGTTTCAAAGATGGAGATGAGTCAGCAAATGATGGGTGTATAATTACAGCCCTCCAGTTGGGAAGGTTGTGTAATGATTTACTTAAAGAAATGGTGGTGCAGAGTGAGCCAGGAAATGAAGGAGATGTTTCATGGGTGAACATTAAGGAGAAAATCCTAAATGAGGATGCAGAAAAAATTATGAAGAATGGTGGTGAGATGGAAAAGAAGACATATGCAGAAAAAAGTAAAAGAAGGCAAAAGTGGACTGCCAGAAAAGAAGGCAGAAGAAAATGAAAGAAATCGAAGTACATGGTAAGGATTCAAAGTAAAGAAGACAAAGAAATGGACAGGTAATACGTGCATGACAATATTGGATGTAAAAGCACATGAGGTAAGAGCATTTATGCTTATTAACAAAGAGACCTTTTGTGACATTTTATTTGAGACTGTATTTTCAATGGAAACTTGTCTTGGAGAATATGAAAAAAGAAAAACTGTAACCCATGGAAATGTTATGTGATAAAAGCATTTAACAGAAAAACAAAAAGGAATATTCATGTATAATTTTAAACAGAGGTAGAAAGAATGACTTTAAAATGGCATTTGAAAGCTTTATGTAAAGAGGTGTTGGACATTGCAAACGTTTATGACTGAAGCAGTTTATGGACTGGTGCCTGGGATTGTAATATTATGTTAAAATTAGAAAGAGAAAAAATATATACATATACCAAGTATGATAAATGTGGAGGGAATAGGGGTGTTGTAAAATACTGGGGACTACTCCTACTCAAAACATGTTGTTTTTGTGGAAAGGAAGGCTATTTGATAAGTAACTGTGACAAAATACAATGTTATATTTGTGGGGAAATGGGTTGGGATGCAGAAAATGTGGATTGAAATGTTATAATGTTATAAATGTAGCAAAATTCAACATTTGTGGATGGCTTGCAAATATAGAAATAATAGTAAAGAAAGAGAAAAAGAAAGAGAAGAAAATGAACAAAGAGAAGGCATTTTAGAAACAGAAGAAAAATTAGATGAGAAAAAATAATAAAGAGGACATATATGAACGTTCTGAAATAAGTGATGAAGAAGATATAAACTGGAGGTAGTAAAAGGAAAAAGGACAGAAAAAGAGCATTTAAAGGAATAGGTAAAAAATAAAAGTGAAAATAAATGGATGAAAAAGAATATATGCAACTAAAGATTGTGGCTTGGTATAATGGTAAAGGTGTTTGACTCACAGACCCAAGGTACAGTGTTAGATTCTCAACTTTGGAAAGGGAATTGGTTAGGTTTAGAATGACCTATTAAGAAATCTAACTTAGTAAATAGCTCTAAACTTATAAAACCATGAATCTAAGGAGAAAATTAAAAATTTAGAGAGCTTTCTGTAAATGTGAATAGTATTAAGAAATTAATAAGAAGAACAGGACTTTTGGAGTGGTGTGATACGTGAGATATAGATGTAATTATATTAGAAGAACCCAAGATTTTTAACAAATGAAAAAAGATTACAAACAAAGAAAATATAAGGAGGAAAGATAAAACGGAATGTGGGAAATTAGAGATGTTCTGGAATAGCCAACAAAAATGATATAAGAAAAATGTTAGAAGTTATAGGATGTGATAAGTTAAAACTCTGGGCCAGAAATTCATGGACTTACAAAAGTAATAGAGATAAAGGACAACAAGGAATATATAAAAAAGGCAAAGGAATAAAAAGGATAAACGAGAAAGCATGAAATGAAGAAGGAAAGAAACTAGCAATACAGATATGGAAATATCATACTTATTTTATAAAAATTGGTCTGAATGGTGGATAATTTTTAAGGAAAAATATATTTTACACTAGCAATATGATGTGGAAAAAGCAGGGAAAGAAAAATATAAAACAATACATAATGATGCATTTGAAGATTTAGAACACAATGATGAAAATACTTTGACAAAGAAAAATAATTATATGAAATAAAAAATACAAGAATCATTATATAAGCAAAGATATTTTTTACAAAGAAAAAGACAAGTATAAGTTAAGTAAGCAAATTAGTAAAGGAAGATGGTAGTGTAATTTGAGAAGCAAAAAAATATAATGAGAAATAGAAAGAACTCGGGAAAATATTACAGTATGTACAAGAAACGTTTAAAGAAAAAAGAAGGTAGTGGAAAAAACATGGAAAGTAAAAAGAAAAAAAAGAAAAAAAAAAGAAAAAAATGAGAATAAAGAGTTGGAAAAGGAGATTTCTTTAAATTAGCTAGATAAAGTGTTAGGGCAAGTAAATACAGATTTGTCTGCAGATCTAGATGGAATAGGATATGAAATGTATAACAATTTAAGTGATTGGAAAAAATATATATATTTTAAAGATTTTGAATAAATGGTTAAATGGAGGTTTTATGTATAAAGAACTATGTACTGGAACACTTACATTCATATGGAATAAATAAGATAGAAAATAATTAAAAACTGGAGGCAAATAATATTGAATAATAATGATTGTAAGATCTTTATGAAAATACAAAACAGAATTAGGTTCATAGGTTCATATGTAAGCACCAGGCTATTGGCTCTAGGGCCTATACAAGCCCAGCCAAAAAGGTACCCTGGCTTTTGCCACCCAGGAAAATTATTTTCCTGTGCCATTGTCGAGCAGAGCCACAGAAGTGATCCCTGGGGTGAATTTCCTTTTTCCCATCCAATCATCAATATTTTTCTTGAAGAGTACTAATGAGGAGCTTTATTTGATATAGATAGGTGGTTTATTCCAGAGTATGGGAAGTCTCTGGGACAGGAATCTATCCCTCCGGCATGTTCTGTTTATTGTGGTGACAAGGTTTAGGTCCCTAGAGCGTGTAGTTCAGAGGGATTGGGACTTCTTTAAGTGGAGCATGTCCAACAGCTCTGGGTTTGACATAGCTTTGTATGTTAGGCAGAGATCACCTCTGAGTAGACGATATATGATGGAGTAAAGCTGGAGTTTTTTGAGACGGTCTGTGTAGGGCATCTGTTTGAGGCCAGTAATCCTCTTTCTGAGGTATTCCTGTGGTCTTTCCAGTTGTTGTAGAAGTCTTGTGAGGTACATACCAAAAGGGGTGTTGTACTCTATAATGGGTCTAATGAGTGATGAGTAGAAGGGAACAATGACCTCTTTTTTTCTGGATGAGAAACCTTTTGTGATGAGGTGTGCCATGTAGAAGGATTTCCTGACTACTGTGGAAATGTGATTATCAAAGGAGAGACTACTGTCCACCTGTGTCCCAATGTCTCTTATCACACTTTTGGTGTTAAGCATACTACCACCTATGCTGTAGTTCATGGGTACAGAGTTTTTACCAAAGGGGATGACAATGCACATTTTGGCATTGAGCTTGAAGCCATGGCTTTGACACCAGGCATCAGTCTCAGTGAGGCCCTTTTGTAGGATGTCCACATTGTTAGGAGTTTCGATTATGGCTCCGAGTTTGCAGTCATCTGCAAACTTCATTAGCCAAAGACTTTCTGTGATAGCCTCTACTTCAGAGAAGTAGATACCAAAATAGAGAGGACCCAGGGCTGAACCCTGTGGTACTCCACTTGCCACTGGTCTGAAGTCAGATTTGGAGTCTGCTACTTTCACAGTGTGGGTTCTGTCAGTGAGCCAATTGGCAACCCATCTTGTGACATTGGGATTTATACCTAGTTTATAGGTTCATAGATTCATAGGTTGGTACTAGGCTATCAGCCCTAGGGCCTCTGCAAGCCTAGCCATAACAATTCCCTGGATATTTCTTCCCACAATATTTACTTCTCTGGACCCCTGTCTAGCAGGGTGACTGACATGATCTCCGGGGTGAATTTCCTATCTCCCATCCAATCATCAAAGTTCCTTTTGAAGAGGGCCAATGAGGCACTCTGCTTGACATGTATGGGCAGTCTATTCCAGAGTATGGGGAGTCTCTGGGTCAGGAACCTATCCCTTCAGCATATTTTGTTCATTGTGATGACAAGGTTTAGATCCCTGGAGCGTGTGGCTCTGAGGCATTGAGATTTCTTTAAGTGGAGCATGTCCAACAGCTCAGGGTTTGACATGGCCTTGTATGTTAAGCAGAGATCACCTCTGAGTAGATGATATACCACAGAGAATAGCTAGAGTTTTTTTAGACGGTCAGCATATGGCATCTGCTTTAGGCCTGTGATTCTTTTAGTGAGGTATTTCTGTGGCCTTTCCAGCTGTTGCAGATGTCTTATGAGGTATATACCAAACGGGGCATTATACGCTATAATGGGTCTAATGAGGGATGAGTACAGTCAGACAATGACCTCCTTTTTTCTGGATGAAAAGCCCTTAGTGATGAGGTGTGCCACATAGAAGGATTTCCTGACTGTTGTGGTGATGTGGTTATCGAAAGTGAGACCACTGTCCACCTGTGCCCCTAAGTCTCTCATCACACTTTCGATGTTTAGTGTCCTGCCACCTACGTGGTAATTCATGGGTACAGGTTTTTTTCCAAAGGTGATAACTATACATTTCTTGGCATTAAGCTTGAGCCCATGGCTCTAGCACCAGGAATCCATTTTTGTAAGGCCCTTTTGTAGAATATCCACATCATTTGGGGATTTAATAATGGCTCCCAGTTTGCAGTCATCTGCAAAATTTGTTGGTGTTGGCCTGTACTTCAGAGAAGTAGATGCCAAACAAGAGTGGTCCCAGGACTGAACACTGAGGTACTCCACTTGTCACTTGTCTGGAGCTGGATTTGGAGTCGGCTACTTTTACAGTCTGGGTTCTGTCAGTAAGCCAGCTGGCAACCCATCGAGTGATGTAGGGATTTATGCCCAGCTTAGTAAGTTTATCTATGATTCCAGAGTGGGGGGTGGTGTCGAAGGCCTTGGCGAGGTCCAGATAGGCTGTGTGGACCGCCTTACCCTCGTCCACAGCTCTGGAGACTGATTCGAAGAAGTCAATCAGATTCAGGAAACAAGATCGGCCCTTCACAAACTCAAACTGGGTGGGTTCCAGTCTTTGAAGGTTGCCAATGTCTTTGTTTATAAGTTCCATGATAATGCGTTCCATGCCCTTGCAGATCAGGCTTGTCAGACTGACGGGACGGTAGTTCCCAGGATCCAAGTGAGTTTATCTATAATTCCAGATTGGGGGATGGTGTCAAAAGCCTTAGCAAGATCTAGATAGGCTGTGTGAACCACCTTACCCTCATCTACCGCTTTGGTGACTGCTTCAAAGAAGTCTATCAGGTTTAGGAGACATGATCTGCCTTTTACAAACCTGAACTGGGTGGGGTCCAGAGTTTGAAGATTACCAATGTCTTTGTTTATAAGTTCCATGGCCTTGCAGATCAGGCTCGTCAGGCTAATGGGTCGGTAGTTCCCATGGTCCGTGTTGGCTCCCACCTTGTGGAGTGGGATAACCATTGCTGTGTGCCATTCAGCAGACACAAAGCCTGAGGTGAGGCTATGATTGAACATGGTACTTAGGTTGGGTGCCAGTTCATTCTGTAGTTCATGTAGAATGCAGCCTGGGATGTTGTCTGGTCCCATGGATGCTGCTTTCTTGGCTTTGGAGAGTGTGGTTTTTACCTGTGCAGCCGTGATTACAGGAACTTTGCATTCTTCCAGTATAGAGATGGGCTCTTTAGGGGGTGAGAGGGGGGTAAAGTTAGCACTGAACCTATCTGCCAGGATGTTGGCAATATCAGTTGGGTCTGTATATTTAGTGCTATTGTGCTGTAACTCAGAGCAGATCTGAGTGTTGCCATTGAGATTCTTGACATAGCTATAGAATGTTTTGTGGTTGTCTTTAGAATCAGTGGCAATTTTGTTTTTGTAACCAGCTTTGGACAGTTTTATCAGGGATCACAGCTTCTTACTGAGACTGACCAGGGAGCTCCTCCATTCAAGGGATTTTACTCTCTTTTGCAACAGTTTCTTCCTTCTGTTGTACAGTTTGTTTATGGCAGGGGACCACCAGATTGGCTTCCTTTTTTTGGAGGATAGCATCTTGGTTCTGTTTGGGCTAGCATGATCCATGCACTCATGTAAGTGCTTATAAAATGCAATTGTGTAGGATTCAGTAGTCGTAACTGTATTGTCCATCGGCATGGGTGTCATGAAGTTCACCACTTCAGTCTTAAGAACAATGAAGTTGGCTTTGGAGAAATGTTTTACTCTGGTTTCCTTAATAGGGGGTGTGAGCAGGATGTGGATATCTAGGGTAATTATCTTATGGTCGGATCGGACCAATGAGGCATTGACTTCAGGTGTGGA
The DNA here is from genome assembly GCF_019279795.1 of Protopterus annectens. NCBI lineage: Eukaryota > Metazoa > Chordata > Ceratodontiformes > Protopteridae > Protopterus > Protopterus annectens. The sequence goes on along the minus strand of NC_056730.1, from coordinate 120,587,322 downwards.
ACACCGGTCACTCATGTTGGTAATGACTAGATCTAGGATATTGTTGCCCCTGGTGGGGTTGTGGATAAGTTGATCCAGGGCATTGGAGTTTATGAATTCCAGAAAGCGTTGAACGAAGGAGTTGGTACATACAGGTTCATAGGTAAGTACTAGGCTATCTGCCCATGGGCATTTATAAGCCTAGCCACAGAGTGATGGCTTTCGCCTCCCCATTAGATTAGTAACCTGGGCCTCTGTCAACAGGGCTCCTGAAGTGATCCCAGGGTAGAACGTATGATTACCCATCCACTCATCAAGATTTCTCTTGAAGAGGGTCAGAGAGGAGCTCTGTCAAATATGGATTGGGATTCTATTCCAGAGTGAGGGGAGTCGCTGGGATAGGAATCTATCCCTCCAGCATGTCCTGTTTATTGTTGTACATAGGTTCAAGTCACTAGAATGAGTGGTTCTGAGGGATCTCGTTTTTTTAAGGTGAAGCATGTCCATTAGTTCTGGGTTTGACATGGCCCTATAGTTCAGGCATAGGTCACCTCTGAGCAGACGGTAAGCGACTGAGAAGAGCTGGAGCTTTTTTAGTCGTGCTTCATAGGGTAATTGTTTAAGGCCCTTAATCCTCTTAGTGAGGTACTTCTGTGGTCTTTCTAGTTGTTGCAGGTGTCTAGTGAGGTACATCCCAAATGGGACATTGTACTCTATTATGGGCCTAATGAGTGAGGAATAAAGGGGCACAATCACATCCTTGGATCTGGATGAGAAACCCTTTGTGATCAGGTGTGCCACATAGAAGGATTTCCTGACCATTTTGGTTATGTGGTTATCAAAGGAGAGCATGCTATCTACTTGGGTACCCAGGTCCCTAATTACTTCTTCTGTACTTAGTGGATTCCCATCAATGTGGTAGTTTGTAGGTACTTTGTTTTTCCAAAATGGGATTACTATGCATTTTTTGGCATTTAGCTTGAGGCCGTGACTTTGACACAAGGTGTTTGTCTCTGTGAGACCCTTTTGCAGGATGTCTGTGTCAGCTGGCGAGTCAATTATTGCACCCAATTTACAGTCATCTGCGAACTTGGTTAGCCACAGTCCCTCCACCTTTGCCTGTACTTCGGAGAAATATATACCGAGCAGGAGGGGTCCCAGGACTGAGCCCTGTGGGACTCCGCTTGTGACTGGTTTAGAGTCAGACATGGCACCTGCCCCTCTTACCATGTGTGTTCTGTCTGAGAGCCAATTGGCAACCCATCTCATGACATGGGGGTTGATATTTAAGCTGGTAAGTTTGTCTATGATTCCTGAGTGTGGGATGGTGTTTAATGCCTTAGCGAGGTCTAGATATGCTGTGTGGATCACCTTCCCTTCATCTATGGCCTTGGTGACTGTTTTGAAGAAGTCGACCAAGTTCAGGAGGCAAGATCTGCCTCTAACAAAGCTGAACTGGGTGGGGTCCAGGTTCTGGAGGCTCCCAATGTCCCTGTTAATGAGATCCATGATAATGTGTTCCATGGCTTTGAGGACCAAGCTAGTCAAGCTTATAGGGTGATAGTTCCCAGGGTCAGTTGTGGCACCACCTTTGTGGAGTGGTACGACTGTTGCTGTACGCCATTCTTTGGGTACATAGCCTGTAGAGAGGCTGAGTTTGAATAGTGATTTGAGATGGGGGGGTTAGTTCATTTTGAAGCTCGTGTAAGACACAACCTGGGATAGCATCTGGTCCCATTGATGCTGTGTTTTTGGCCTTTGCAAGGGCTGTCTTTACTTGTATGTCTGAGATATCTGGAGCGCCACATTCCTCTGGGATGGGTGCTAGCCCCTTTGGTGGGGGGGGGGGGGAGTGAAGTTTGCACTGAACTTGTCAGCCAGGATGTTGGCAATGTCGGTTGGTTCAGTGCATTTATGGCCATTATGCACTAACTTGGAGCATATCTGAGAGTTTGCCCCTAGACTCTTGACATAGTTAAAGAAGGCCTTGTGGTTATCCTTAGTCATTGGCTATTTTCCTTTTGAAGTTGGCCTTGGATTATTTAATGAGGGAGCGCAGTTTTTTACTGATGTTAATCAGAGATGCCTTCTTATTTTGGGATTTTGTTCTATCTTGCAGGAGTTTCCTCCTTCTGTTGTAAAGTTTATTTATGGCCAGGGTCCACCAGACTGGCTTCCTCTTTTTTGAGGAGTTGGTCTTGGTTTTACTTAGGATGGCTCGGTCCACGCATTCTTGAAGGTGTTCATAGAATGCACTTGTAAAGGATTCTGCCGATGGGTCATCATTTTCTAATTGATTGGGAGCTTTGAAACTTCCCACCTCGGTCTTGAGGAGTGTGACGTTGGCTTTAGAGAAGTTTTTTACCTTGATTGCCTTGACTGGGGGGGGGTCGGGATGTGGATGTCCAGTGTGATTAGTTTGTGATCTGATCTTACCAATGATGGGTTTACCTCAGGTGTGGAACATAGGTTCCCCATGTTGGTGATGACCAGGTCCAATATGTTGTCACCTCTTGTGGGAGTGGTGACCAGCTGTTCAAGGGCGTTTGAGTTTATAAACTCAAGGAAGCATTGGGCTAGGGCATTTGAGCTTGAGTAGTTTTCCCAGTCAATGTTTGGATAGTTGAAGTCACCCAGTAGCATGGTGTTGGGTAGAATCTTCATACTTTCTAATGTTCTCAGGAATGCTGCGTGAGGGTCCTGAGACAAGGTGGGAGATCTGTAGCAAGCTATAAATTGAACAGTCAACAGTAAATTGAACAGTCAACTTGAGTATTTTTCCCAGTTAATGATGGGGTAGTTGAAATCACCCATTATTAGGGTGTTTGGTTGAACCTTAATATTTTTCAGTACATCAAGAAAAGAGGAGTGGGAATCCTGGGGCATGGTGGCGGATATGTAGCAAGCTACAATTTGGATTGCAGTTTTGCCCAGAGTTAGTTGCACTTGGATAACCTCGGCTGCATTATGCTGAGCAACTAGCCTGGAGGTGTGGATATCCTTAATGAATATGGACACACCTCTGCCTTTGGTGTTCCGGTCCAGGTTACATGGCCAAAAAGTGTAGTATGAGTTATAGCCTGGTAGTGCAGGGGTGCTTTCTGGAGCCTTGAACCAGGTCTCAGTCACTGCACAGATATTAATGTTCTCCATTTTAAGGAGTGCCTCGAGTGAGTGCATTTTGAGATATAGACTTCTAGCATTGAGTAGCATTACCCTCAGTTTTTGCTTGCCTGTTCCTGTTATGGTGGTGAATTTGTCATTTGAACCTTGCCTAAAAAAGACACTATAGGGGCTGGAAGAACCTTAGCCAGTATCCAGAATCCCAGGGGTGACAGGTGCAGGCCATTTCTGGCAAAGCATCGTGGTCTGTCGACCATGTCATCCCAGGCAGATAGATACTGGATCCCTTTAAAATGGCACCAGAAGCTTAGCCAATTGTTGAAGTCAATCATTTTGTACTTGTACTGCGGTATCATTCTGGGTAAAGGCAGAATGCTACTCAGGGCTAGGGTCATACCTGCCTGGGCTACAAGATCAGAGAGCTCTTCCATGTCTCTTTTCATGTAGTCCAGAGAGGTACATCTCAGATCATTCACACCAACATGGACAATGACAGAGTCATATTTGTACTTGTTGTGGAGTGACCTGAGTGTGTGGGTTATGTGGCGGATCCTGACACCCAACAGGCAGCTGACAGTAACCTTCTCCTTGTTTGGCCTGGTGAGTGGGACATCAGTGTGCCTGACTATAGAGTCACCTATGACTAGTGTGTCGGGTACGTTCTTTTGCCTTATTGGCTGTGATTGAGTGGTACACTGAGTCTGCGGGCTATGTGTCATTTGGGTTGTGTTGGGGGGTGGAGGTTGCTTGCATTTCTGCTTTGGAGGTCTCTGTTGCTTGAGCAGATTATTATTGAGAGCCTCTGCAAATGTTTTTGTGTTTCTATGAGTGGATTTTGGTGGTGTAGATTTAGTGAGACTATGTGATGAATGTGGTGTGGTGCAAGTGTCTACCTTCTCTTGACTGTCAAGTTCAGTCTTGATTGGAGAGAGTTTTACCTCCAATTTGGCTAGATAAGTGCATCTCTCACAGGTTGTAGTGTTGGGTGGTAGGAGGAGAGGGTTGTCTATGTACATGAGGCTATTTCTACATTGCCCCAAGATGCCCAGATTCATCAAATAGAAAGGAGAGAACACTGGGAGCTAACCCTTGAACATGCCTGAATTAAAAAAATATTTTCCTCTAGATAAGTGAGGAAAGTGAGTACAAGAGCTGTTTTTCTCTAAGCAAGTGAGGAAAGTAAGTACCAAAACTGTTTTCCTCTAGGTAATGAGGAAGGTTGAGTGCTGTAGTAATTAGTAGGTTATTTAGTGCTGAAAAGTTCTGAACAAGTGCTGATCACGAATAAGCAAATTCAAGTGCTAAAACTAAGAATCTGTTTCTGGACTAAACTAGTTACAGGAAAGGGGGGGGGAACAAGTGCAAATGCAGGCTTTTAAATCAAAAAGTTGAGAGAGTTGGAAAAACTGCCCAAATGGCCAATAACTACAATTTCTGGGCCAGAACCCCTCCTTATGTGGTCGATAGGTTAGCTAGTGCTTACCACTCCCACTGATAAGCTAGAAGGCTTCACTCCGACACAGAAAGCTTGGGGGGCTCAGAAGCTTACATACAGTCCTGGATACAGCAAATCTGAATCTGGACTACACTAGTTACAGGAAAGATATTTTTTTTTTTACATATATACAGACAAGTAGCTAAAACAGCAGTCAAAACAATTCAAATGCAGTGCAATCTAACACACTTGAGTATGTAGCAATGTTAGACCAAACAGTTTAAAAAAATGTAATTAAATTAAAAATGACTAAAAACAAGTGCAGAAGGAGTCTATTAGGTAGAATGAGGTAAAGAGATGGGACTGGGGGGAGTGTCCCAGATCAAATCTACAGTGGGGGCGGGCAACTGCAAAAGCCTCCAAATTTAAACAACACAGGAACAGGGAAGGTGGGTATGGGAAAACCAACATCTTCAGCAGAGATCTGAAAAACTATACAGTGAAGCAAAAATAACAGTGCACAACTCTGAAGTCAGGCAGCAATGATATAAAATTACTCAAACAACAATTACCAGTACACAACTCTGAAGTGCCAGAAAAATATACACAGCTCTGTATATCTCCAGATAGTTTGAAGAGCACTTTGTCAGGACACAGGAAGGATCCAGCAATGATATGCAGGCTGTTACTAAGAGGGTCTAATTTTATGCAAGTAATCCTTGAGATAGTCAGATAACACACAGGATTTAAAACCAGTTATACCAACTTAAGACACAGAGAAATAGGGGGAGGTGAGGAAAAACACCTTCAGCAGAGATCTGAAAAACTATACAGTGAAGCAAAAATAACAGTGCACAACTCTGAAGTCAGCCAGCAATGGTATAAAATTAGTCAAGCAACAATTAACAGTACACAACTCTGAAGTGCCAGAAAAATATACTCAGCTCTGTATATCTCCGGATAATACTATGAAGGGAAAGGGTTGTTTTGATATTGTGGATGATAATATGAAAAGAAAAGAAGAAGCAAAAATCATGGTAGGAGATCTTAATGAGGCATTTGACATAACTAGACATGAAATCTTATGGGTAGTAATGAAAGAATATAATATAAGTGAGAAAATTAGGAAATTATATATGTCAGCATATAGCAATAATAAAGTAAAACTATTTGTAAATGGCAGGTTAAGCCAAGTGGTATAAATTAAGAGTGGTTTAAGCTAGGGATGTCCACTGAGTTTTATGCTCTTTGCATTAGTTATAAATGTGATAGCATGTGAAATAGATTACAAAATGAAGGAGGTGGAGTATATAACACCTGAAGGGTTAAGAATTCTAGTTCTGTTAACATACGCATATGACATAATAATTGCAAAGTTAAAGAGGAAAGGAAAAGATTTAGGTGATGTAGTAAAGATCAGGGGTATATATTTTACAATAAATGAAGTTTCTGTGTTCGGTATAAAAATTGGGAATAAATATGTATGTAGAATTCAATGGGAAAAACAACAGAAGAAATAAAGCAAACGTCTTTTCTGGAAAACATATAAATCATCATTCAGAAAAAAAGGCTTAATTTGATAAATTCCATACTGATGGGAAAAACAGCATACTTAGCAAGTGTATTGATGTTGCCAACAGATTTGAAAAGGAATTATTGCAGATATTGTTTTCATTTATATAGAGTTCTAGATTAAATCCAGTAAAATGACAAGTTTTGCATATAAATAAAGAAGAAGAAGGTTTAGGGTTAATTAACCCACTGAAATACACTGCTTCATTAAATTTGTACAATGTGTTAAAGTGGATAAATGAAAAATATGAAAGATTAGTAGTAAAACTGTATAAATATAAGTATGATAAATTTGGGGGTATAGTAAAAAAGAGTAAAACAGTGTATAAATGAAGAAATAAAATGTTGCCAAGAAAAAATATTTTTGTGGAAAATAAAATGTAATGATATAGAAAAAGATGGAAAAGTATGATATAAGAATTTAATGTTAAAACATGTAAAACCATGGGAAAATCTAACAGATGAAAAAAAAATGAAAGCTCTAAAAATGGTGTAAACAGAAAGTAGATTTTTTTTGGAAAGTGGCAATAGATAAATTGCCAGTAAAAGGAAATATGCCATATAAAAATAAAAGTATTAGAATATGTTTTCATTGTGAAGAAGAAGAAACTATAGAACATGTGTTTTTATAGCGTAAAACAGTAAAAAAGTTATAGGGAAAACTATGTAAAGAATATCTTTGAAGATATAAAACAAGTGGATAAAATAAACATGGATATGACTAAATGGGTCTACTTTTCTTATCGAAACTCATTACTTTGAAAAACAACAGTGCAATCTCAATTATGCGAAAGTGGACTTCAACGAAAGTGCACTTTCGCAAATACCCCCTGCACCCCACACCTCCACTACTTTATATATACTAACTCCGAGATTGCACTACAGTGGGGAAAGAGGTATATTCCCTTATCCCCACTTTAGCGTGCTTTGGTGCTGGAGTGTTTCTTTTTTTTTTATTTTACCAGTTCAGTGAACCAGTAAAGTGCACTTTCGTTGAAGTGCACTTTCGCGTATTTGGGATCGTACTTTCGTTTTTTGAAATAACGAGTTTCAATAAACAAAAGTAGACCAAACTAAATAATAAATATTATAAGAATAGAAATAAATAATATGTTAAAAGAATAGATAAAAAGGTTATTTTATGTTATATGGGTTATATAGAATGAAGGAATAAATGAATTATGTTTTATGATAAATGGATTTTAGCAACAATATTAAGTAAAATCAGTTGGCAGTTATGGAAAAAGGAGTGGGGGCCTAATAGGGATAAAAATTTAGCCTGATTGTAAAGGAAATGATGAATATGCGTAATGGTGCAGTGGTGCAGAAGTTTGTGTTACCACCTCACAGCAAGCAGTTCTTTGGTTCAATTCTTGTCTGTGGTGCCTTCTGTGTGGAGTCTGCATGTCCTCCCTGTGTTCGTGTGGGGTTGCTCTGGTTTCCTCCCACATTACAAACACATGCGTCTGGTGTGTTTCTCCCCGGGCTTCCTCTGAATATTGGCTTGTTCCATGTTTTACTTTCACAGTAAAATAGAATATTTATGTATTTGTACATATGTAAATGTTTATAAATATGTAAATATTTTGTAAATAAGAGTTAATTATGTATAAAAATAAAGGACCCCTACTTTTTTTGATAGGTGCCATGGGTTTCTTACCTCCACCTGAGCTACCACCAACTCAGGCAGATGGCACCTTAGTTTAATGAGTCATCTGACAAACAGAATACTCAGGAGTACAGCACCCTTTATGCTGTACTGCAGTGTCAGTAATTTATAACCTAGTGTGGGAATAGAACCCACAGCCTTCTGCACCAACAACAAGTACACTACCTTTTGCACCACTGACATTGCAAATGGAGGTTTTGTAAGTCCACTCTTTGTTGATATACTTCGGGTTATATATGTAACATTTTGTCATGCCATGCTCCATACATAGATCAGTTTTAGAAAATTATTTTTTCTTCTACTGCTGTTTATGACACTTTTTATATATCATTATTTCTATTCTGCCCATTTCTTGGACTTCTTATTAATGGCATTAGGCTCTGTGATTGTTTGAATGCCATTGCTGAAGTTGCTGAAGCAATCAGTTGTATAGTTGCTATGTGGCTTCCAAAAGTTTGATTAGCTGATAAGCACAAACACAGTGATTATATTGCTGAATACCATTACTGCATCTGAATCACCCAGTTGAAAGACGTCTATAGTGACTAGAACTAAGCCATCGTTTACAAACAATATCGCACTTTAGAGTTGTATCTCATTTTATAATATTCATTGTTACATGCAGTTTCAGTTCTTGAATTGACAAGTCACAGGAGTAAAATTACCAAACAATAACATGTTTCACAGGATGCCCTGGTGCCTATTTTTTTAAAATTCTTCACTTCACACTGTCTTCTGGTTTGCCTAACCTAAGTCTTCTGTGACCTGTTTGCTTATTCCTTATTAAAGAACCTGTCCCTGTTTCTTTGAAAAATACTTTAAGCAACTGACAAAGGGAGTGAGAGGATATTGAAATAATGTCACAGTAGTGTCTGACAATTCAAAAGTGAATGATAGCTTTGAAACAATTTGGTGGGTAGTGTCACTAGCAAACTTTTTTAATTCAAATTTTTTAAGTGGCAACAGTTTTCATAAATCTGCCTCAAATGCATGCTGCTGTTGCTTTATGGTCAAGAAGCACATGCACATTATACCATTTCTATCCTTGTATATCTTCAAATGTAACATCGCCATCTACTGTTGTTATACAGCAAAACTGCATTTTACACAGTTTGGCTGACAGCAATACTGTATATATAATAAATGCGTTCTTTGCTTCAAAACTAATATCACGTTAGATAAGTCACAGATCACTTAAGTATATTTATGCAAAAACGGGCTCAGATTAACCAAAAATATCCCAATGTTTCAGACAACATACCAGTTTTATATGAATTAAACTAGTAATTCTCTTCAGTGCAGTTATCTGTGGATATAGTAGTAGCTACAGAAAATTAAGCAAATTAACTTTCTTTGTTAGTGTATTTTGGAAGTTTTGACATTGATTATCAGGATCACAATAAAAACCTCTTGCACTTTCAAGGACCCTACCTCCAATGTCTAACCTTCCTTTTTTAAAGTAGCCTGTCACCATTTGATCATTGTCTCATACCTTGCATTACATCCCTTTATAAATAGGACCTGCAGGAGAGATAGGTATGTATCCCAAAGACTACCCTCCCATGGAACTGGCTCCCCATCCATGTGAAGCAGAGTTCCTCCCTAATCTAATTCAAGTGCAACTTGGACAATTGGATGGAAAACTGGAAATTCATCCCTGGCTTGGCACCTATGTCTCTGATGCAAACAGGTAACCTATAAATGGTTCATCTTTCAGGCCCATGCTTACACTTATCAAGGGTATCAGAACTTGTCAGAGATTTGGGATGCATGGTTAGGCCTAAAAAGGCCCTTGTTGTCGTTAGCCTAGTAAACACCTATGAAGCTATGCAAAACACTTCTCTTTCTCCTCTGCTGTGCAACACATGAAGTATATTTACCTTTGAACACCGATTCTTCTTTGTAAAGTAATCACTTACAGTGCTTTCACTGTAATCTGGATTCATTAATCTGTGAAACTGCTTTGTTCCCTTACCCCATTCCTTATTTACAAAAACTCAACTCTCTTCACTTTTTTCAACATTTCAAGACTATGTTGCACCCCTTTTAGTGTTGTGCTACAGTAAAAAAAACTTTCATTTATTTACTTATAACTTCATGGACATTATGTAATCATACCTCTCAACCTCTTAGAGCAAGAAATCTGTACAAGGCCACAAATAATAAGGGGACAAAGGCCCAAAAATAGGGACACTTTTTAAATACTACTCTCATTGCATTGGCAAGAATTTTCTGAAGGATCTGAAGTCTGAAACTCAAATGTCTGCCATTATTTTCTGACTTCAGTCATCAATAATTTGCCAGTAATTTCAGAGAAAACTACAATTTTACCAGAAACAGACAAAAACGTGATGCAAAAATCTGGACATTCGAGGAAATCTGGATAGTTGAGCGCTATTTACTTAATTCACTTCCTCTCCCTTTTATAGGTATTAATTAAATGTTCCCTTGATAAGTGTATTCCTTTTCTTACTACATTTGCTGAACATAAATGGTTTCAATACCTGACCATAACACGTTCCTTTAGTTGAATATCCATTATTACTGCCTTGTGAAATTTTGAACAGACTAGATTTTGAAAACATGTTGTACATTCATTAGTGTCAGTCATTTTTTTTACATAAAAATCACACAAGCTAAGTAATTTTATACAATAAATTATATCATAAGCCTCAGTTATGCACAACCACTTGTTGTGTCTTTCGGCTTTTCCCGGTTAGGGATCGCCACAGTGGAACTCCGGTCCGCTAATGATTGGCAGTAGAATTTTACGTGCCGAGTTACCAGCCCTGACGCACAACCTTCAAGGAAGGTATGCCCATTCACGCATGTCTCCACACAGAAGACACTCTAGCTGAGAATCGAACAAGGCAACGTCTTACTGTGAGGTGACAATGCTACTGCAGCAGCACCACCGCAGTTAGTTATGCACAATCACTACTAGTCATTTTTTATTGTTATTTTGCTAACTTATTCACTAAGTCTGTCATTCTGATCAATGGAAAATTTCTATTTAACCTACTACCACAGGCACTTATTTTACATTCTTCTATTAATTACTGCTGCTTTCTAAACATGGATAGCCCCTGGCAGACATGAACCTGCATCATCACCACTTTCGGTACATTAGATATAGCATCATTCACAGTGAACATTAATAACCATGCAATGATTAATGTCATGGATACTATAGCAGCTCAATAATTACAATTTCTGTCTGTCACCAACAGGGTCTGGCATTTAGTCCTGACACCTTGCTACTCCTTGTGCGTGTTCTCCATATGAGATTTCTTTGGATAAGTGGGGTTCTACCACCTCACAAAGCTATCCATATATTGCATTGTCCCTTGCCCTTGTGACTGAAAGAAGAACCAGTTCACTTATCTAATTAATGAGCAAATACTTTTAATAAATAGACTGGATATAATACGTGATTAGTTAACTACAAGGCATGTGGTCCAGGCAACCATTAAGGAGCCTAGCCCAGATTTTCAATTGTCTCAAAGCCTTGTCTGGTTAAGTGATTTTCTAAAGGTCACACTCAATGTTGAAACAGGAAGTAGCTCATTAACAAGTTAGAGCTTTAGTCCTGTATATTAACTAGCCCAGTACCTTCTATTTGTAAAATGTATCTGATAATTACTACACCACAGAACATATGGCCGTATGTGTGCATGTGCGTGCGTGTGCATGCATGTGTGTGTGTGTGTGTGTGTGTGTGTGTGTGTGTGTGTGTGTGTGTGTGTGTGTGTGTACTGACAGGCTTGTGCTACTACATCAGTGGTGTGCCAGTGCATGTCACAGGAGTGAAATAATGCACATTAATGTTTGCAGATTCTCTCATTGTTGTTTATGACTGTATCTGTGGATTTCACAATATTAACCCAAAGCTGACAAAGACACAATAGAAGTTTTACCTAGGTTTTGAGATGACTATGATTTATCAGTTGGATTCTTTGTCTGTTGTCTACTGAAAATCTTTCTCTCCAATTATAGATACTAAGCAAATTTGCTATGGCATCTGTCTTTACTACTATTTAAAGCAGCTATAAAATGCTGTTTCAGAACATAGATGTCATTGTATCAATCAGAAAGTTACAGCAGCTTGGGGGGGGGGGTAGCAGTTTACAAGACTTGCCAGACTAATGCAACCTTCACACTAGCTTTTTTTAGTGCTTTGGAAACTCCTGTATTTAACTGCCTGTGCATGTATTACAGTCTCAGGAATTCAGTGCTCTCATAAATTGTTTTCAGTGTCTACCAAACCCCACTAACAGTCTGTGGATTTCATTCACAAATTACTCATCCTACTTCTGCTACTTCTATTACTACTTCTGAAAGACAATTACTGCATCTGATGGGCATATGCAGACAAACTCTCCCTCCTCCACCTTCACCCCAGAGAGAAATCTCTCTGAGTGTCTCTCTCACTTCATTGCCCTGTTTTTCTGCTTCGTCATTTAACCAGAGAAGATCTTGTTTCTTGGGTGAACACAAAAAGGTCTGATCTGGCTACATTGTACATGGAATGGAGGGGAAAACTGCATAGTGTAGCTCAGAAGCATTTGATAGCCTTAGTACTCTGTATTATAGCTCCTGGTTATCATAACAGAAAATGTCACCAAACTATTTTAAGAAGACGTACAGTCACTGGCAAATTCTACCTCTGGCAATAATTTAAAGGGTCATGTAGTTTAAATGAAGAACTGGAGTGGACATTTTCCAGATGTTAAAACTGGTTTTATAAACGTTCTTAGTACAAAAAAAAATTAAACTGAAGATACTGTTTCCTAGAGTTTGAACTTTAGAAATGTTCCTTTTTCAGTATTAATGCAGATGTAAGCCCCAAGGCATGCCACATCAAAGTCCATGCCAAAGATTCCGCTAGTCAGCATTTGAGATCTCTCTATAGAATATCATTGTTAATGAATTCTAACAATGACTGCAATTTATCTGACAAACAACATTTTAGCATCAAAATATCTCCATGTCACTTCTTGCATAGTACATGACCTACATCATGTTATTTATTAATGTTGTGTATCAAACTAAGTTATCAAACAGATTGGATGGGACAGATGAACAAAACTGTTGTATGTAGACAGCGTAGCATTACAAGCACACTCAGAACAAGAACTTAAGTAAGTAAAAGGGGAATGAAATGTAAAGTTGTAAGCACTCAGGATAAAACTCAGTACAGATAAAACAGTTTTCATAGCAGCAAATGGGAAAATGTGAAGAAACTGAAATTTGAGATAGAAAGGAAACTACTGGAACAGGTGAACAGCTTCAAGCAAATGGAAGGAGTGATTGAGGAAGATGGAAGTCTGAATGTGAAGGTCAAACCTAGAGTTAGGCAACTGCAGCCAAATGGCACAAGTGTTGGGGTAGTATGCGACTGACAAATATAAACAAATCTGAAGAGTAAGCTGTGCAAAACAGTGTTGTGACCATTACTACTCTACTGTATAGAAACGGGGCAGCGATGGCAGAGTAGTTAAGAAACCTAGAGGTAATGTAGATAAAATGATGAGACGGGTGGTAGGATGCACAGTGTGGGACGTAGAAATGACATCGGCCAAAGTAGTAGTTTCATTTGCAAAGATCAAAGAGAACAGATAATAGTGGTTTGGGCACGTGCAGGAAAGCAGAAGATGATCTGCTGAAGAAGATTTGGGAGCGAAAAGACAAAGGCAAAATGAAATGAATGAGGGTATTCAGCAGAGAAGAGTATACAGAAGACCAGTGGTAGTCAGGCATAACTATAAAAGAAGGTAGGAGAGTGGCATTGAATCAGCAGGGATGGCAACAGCTGACATGACCCCTGACCCCATTTAGAAAATCTGAAAAGGGGATTATGATGATGATGATATTGCTATATCAGAACCCTTCCAACAAAATGTAATTATTAGCTGAAGCAAGAAGGAATTTCTGACTTTAGTAAATAGACACATAAAGACATACATACAAGCATTAACACATAAATAGACAAGCAAACACATTTTCACATAGAAAAGCTGCTTCTGTGTGACTTCCATAAAAGGTATACCAGGCATGACTCATTAAGAACATGGGCAGAGCCAAGACATCTGGACTTGCTAGTTATATTTCTCAGCTGTCATGGGAATAATACAATACTGCCAGATTAGCTCAAGACTGATGGTTATGGAAACCTGCTATGCTCTAATCACAACCATCCCAAGTACAAGGCATTGAAAACATGGATGGATAGATAAAAGTCATTGAAAACATTGATGGATAGATAAATATTCAAATGAACATTACTGCATCAAAGAGAAAGGCATTCTTTTTTTACTCAAATATTTTTTTTTATTTTCAACATATATCAAAATGATAAACTATTACATTATAATTAGAACATCACATATTTAAATAACTATATACACTATTTACAAATGGCCTGGAGTGTCTAAACAAAGAAACCAATATAACCCATCAAAAACATGACAGACTAAAATGTCACAATTAACAGAGAGAGAGAGAGAAAGAGAAAGAGAGACAGAGTCTGTTTGCAAGGTATCAATCAAAGATAAGATTTTTCTCCATAGATTGTTCACTAATGGCTTGGGATAAATTCTGAGTTTTTTAGTTTTGATTTCCATCAATGCTATTTCCTTCATCAGGGATAAGAAGTCATCAATGGCAGTTGCCGTATTAGAATTCCACATCCTGGATTTAGATTTTCTGGCAAGTGCTAATATTGTCTATAATAAATACAAATTTCTTTTGTTCAGATGATGCCCTTCATTTACATTTAATAGAATTAGTGCTTTGGATAAAACAAACAAATCTGTAAATACAACTTGCAAGAAGTTTCTAATATCTCTCCAAAAGGTTTTTATGGCAGTACAGTCATACAAATATGTATCCAATCAGCTTTACATAAGTGTTAGCATCTCCAACAGATCTCATTTCTAGAAGAACTAAATTTGGCAAGTTTATCTGGAGTTAAAAAGGCTCTATGCAGAAACTTCCAATTAAATATTCTCCAGTACTGTGAGTTAGAAGTTAACTTTACAGAGAGTAAGATGTTAGTTCTGCTTTCTAGTGATAAAAATAGAGAATTTCCTTTGGTAATATACTGCCTGTAACTTTGCTGAGGTATTGTTTTATCTGTTATTAATATTCTATATACCTTTTTGAAATGATATATAACTACCATAATATGGAGAATATAACTTCAAATAAAGAACTTGTAAATTTTGGGATACTCTTAAAAGAGGAATTATTAATTATCCTACATAATTCTTGAGAATACGTTAAACACTTTAAAGTAATAGCCAGTCCTGAGATGACAATCCATAGTATGTCCTTATGTGCTGAATATCTAGAACATTTTGCTCTTTAATCCATTGTTGCCAGCAAATATAATTCTTGGATTCCCAAGAAGTAAAACTATTTCTATTCACCCCATCAGAAAAATCTTTGTAATGTTAAAGGGGATAAATAAATCAAACCAAAGTTTTATGTCCATATTTGCATTGACAAATTTCTTAAAACTATTGAAAATATAGTTAGTTATATTTAATTTAGTATGACTTGATATACTATATTGCATAGTAATGCATAATAAATACCATAACTTCTTAGACTGGTCGTTTAACAAGAAGTTTTTCAAACTAAGATTTTCATGTTTTAGAATAAGAGAATGCAACAATTTCCATTTGGAGGAGTAATTAGGGTTCATCTAGTCTATGACAGTTTTAAATACAGAAGTTTTTATATAAGTTTCAATGTCTTGAAAATTTAATCCTCCTTGTTCCCATGGTCTGATATGATATGTATAAGCAACTCTTTTAGGAACCATGGGGATTTTAATAAGAGTGTGTTAATCTCCTTAAGAGAATGTATCTTAGGTAACATGGGAATAGCTTGAACTACATACAAGATCTTAGGGAGTAATACTATCTTTATCAATTGTAATCTCTCCTCAAAAGTCAAAAACATTTTATTCCACTTATTCACATGAACCTTTATTACTGTAATAATATTATAATTTACAGAAAATGTATCTTCTATATTATTACACAAAGTGATACTTAAATAACTTAGAAAAATTTGTTTACTAATAATATGATTCTTATTTGCTTGCATTTTTTTCTTTTTATTCAATGGCAAGAATTTTGATTTTGACTTTATTGAAATGAATACCCAAAGTTATATGAAATTCTTCAACTAAAGAATCAAGTTCTTTTAAAATAGACTTTGAGTAAGGTAATGTGAGAAGCACATCATTGGTGAAAAGCATTATTTTAGAATTATACTGATCATAAATATCAATACCTTTTGTCTTTGGGTTATCACTTATAAATGTAATATAGCAAATATGTCAATAACTAGTGCAATCAAAATGAATGGCATGGGACAACCTTGTTTAGTACCTTTGGTAAGGTAAATAGATTCTGATGTAAATGGTCCTAATTTAACATATACTAGATTATTTTTGTAAAAGTTATTTATAAGTTTAATAAAAGAAGGAGGAACATCAAAAAGAGCTAACATTTAAATAAATAATCCAACTTAAAGAATCAAAAGTATTTTTTATATCAAGTCCAATTATTAATGATTTTTGATGTCCCTTATTTAAGATTTCAATAAGAGTTATTACCCTTGGTCTTCATTTATTAAATTTGACAATGGATTTTTTATTCTATTAACTAGTATGGACAGAAATATCTTATAATCTTTATTTAGTAAAGAGATTGGTCTATAAAAATTACAATGTTCAGGTACTTTATTATCTTTTAAAATAGGAGTTATTAATGAATATTTCCAAGAAGGAAGAACTGTACCTTGTGTTTGAATTTCAATTAGTGTTTTATGAAAAAGGGAGATTGTAGATGAAGGGAATAGATTATATATTTCTATAATTATGCCATCAATTATTGGAGCTTTATTAGGTTGTTTTTCTTTAATTTTGTTTGTAACTTCCTTATGTGAAATTGGTTTTTGAAGATCTGTCTTTAATTTTTCAGGATATTTTTAAGTTTAGACGAGATTGTTTCCAAATTCAAATGATTAATTTGATGGCTTTCAGTTTTATAATGCTTGGTGTAATGATATTTAAAGGCACCAAGAATGTCATTTATATTCGAGACTTTCTTTTTCTTTTACCTTTGTGCAGTATGTTAATAACACTATTAGCTTTAGATTGCATTTTAACTCTCATTGATAGATTATGCATATGTTTAGGTGAACCAGCATAGGAGTTTATTTTTAATTTTTCTAATGCCAGATTAGTTTTGTGAGTTAGGATTTCATTGTACTTTTTATTTAATTCTTCTATTTTTATTTATTATTAGAAGAAATTGAGATATTATTGGATTTAATGGTCTATATTACCATATCGAATGTTAAGAATGTCGAACGCTCATATGAGCAAAAATGCACAAGAACAAACTTGTTTTTTGGGGGTCGCGGTAGAGTGAGGATTGGAATATTTGCCCTTTCCTCACTGTAGTGTGACCTCAGAGTTGGAGTATATATTTAGCAGGGGTGTGGGGGGCACAGCCCCCCACAATAGCAAGTTCGTTCTAGGGCATTTTTGCTCATATGAGCATTCGACATTCTTACCATTTGATATAGTAATATAGACCCGGATTTAATTATTAAAAGTTTGGATTGTATATTTTGTAACTTTGACTTCCATTCCTTTATTTTTTTTTAAACCAAGTAAGGGTTTTACCATATATATATAAGCTTTTAATGAATCCCATATCATAAATGTTAGTCTCTGAAGTACTAAGAGAGTATCCAAGGTTTAAATTCATTACTTTTTGTGATACAAGATGGAATTCTTGTTGTGAAAGTTAATGACTTGAAGTCTATTTGAAATTTAAGAATAAGAAAATTATGGTCAGAAAAAAGGCAAGGAAGAAATAAAAAAAAAAACCTATGAATTCAAATCCTGAGAAATATATATAATATCTATTCTGGTTTGGGTACCAAATCTATGGTCTTCATGAGAAAATATTAATGAATTAGCTTCTTTAACATTAAAATTATCACCTAATTAAACATCTCAGTCCATTTTTAGAGAAGCTTTGCAGTGGATGTTAGATGAAGGGTTCTCTTATTAGAGGTATCAGAGCTATCTAAAGTGCAATTAAAATCTCCTTCTATTATGAAAACGCCTTTATATTTAATGGCAATACAGTCTAAATGTTTTTTTTTGCAATCCCAACCCCCATGCCAGGAAACTAGTATAAATTTACCAATGTCCATATCCTATTATTAAATTTCAATATTATGAGAGCCATAAGACTCTCTTTATCTATATATTTAAAGATAATTTCAGGAGTAATATTTTTTTTCCATAAGATCATTACCCCTCTAGACTTTGATTTGTAGGGAGAATGTATTAAAGATAAATATTCATTAGGGTTCCATATGTTAGAGTAATTTTTTTCTTAAAGTGGGTTTCCTGAAGGAATACTACTTGAACTTTATTTAGTTGTAAATACCTTAACAGATTTGATTTATTGTTTGGATTATTCAAGCCATTATGGGGACTCACATATGGGGACTCACATCCTTTATTGCTTAAACAATGGCAAGACCTTAACATAGAGTTAGGCTTCAACTATGCCAGATTAATGCTTAGATATTTTCAGCCATTAGAGACTGAATTACGCAGTAAGACTGATGCTCTCTATAAAGAAATAACAGAACGCTTCAGTTCAGAGTATAGCAAAAATAAATTATGTCATGTCTTTACGCAGATTAAAGCATTCAGTGATAGACTTAAAATTACAAAGCAACGTAAACTAAAGAGGGACTATAACGATTTCCAGCAAGGCCAAGTGTTTGTTTGGCCGAGGTCCCAATCCAGGCAACCTACTACTTCTAACCAATTGTTCAAGCAACGTGATACATCTGACTGAAGAGAACAAGCTACTGTTCCCACTTATTCCTCTTTAATGCTTCCATATAGTGCAGTTCCTTCTAGCCAGGTTGATACATCTTTGGCTAGAGCATTTGAATCAGACAGCAACGATTGTTCCAATACTGATACACCCCCTCCTAACCAGGAGGCACTTCTAGGCAATCAAGCTGCATGCGCATTGGGAGCAGTACCGAAAACAACTGTGTTGACAAACAACACTTCACAACCTTTTTTACCTTACCAGAAGAAATTTGCACAAAGGGAGCGAGGGCGTTCGAACAGCAGAGGTCCCAGGAAACAGAAATTTTCCGAAGAAAAGGCAGCTCAGAACAGGAGAACCAGGTACTGACTTCTCTGGTGTATAACTGCTCTAGCCATGTATTGGATAGCTCAACTGTTAGTCTCCTGATTAGGGGACTTGGTTTCATTCCAGCTACCCCGGCTACACTTACAGAGACATTGATTGACTTAAGACTTTTTTTGTTGACGGTTGTGTCTTAGAATGCATTTTTCAACTGATAAAGAAAGTTCTAATGTGAAATTATTGTCGGTACCTTTTAAAAATAAGAGTACTTTTTTACCACCAGTACCTCCATCAGTGGAGTGCTTTCTTAAGCTATGTGAGAGAGATTACTATAAGTTGTTTTCTACTACACATAAAAAAGGGAGATACTATAATCTTATCAACTTAGAATCCAAGTCCTTGGCTGACCTTAAAACCAATTCAGCAATAGTAGTGAAACCATCTGACCGGGGGGGGGGGGTAGTGATTTTAGACACCACAGAATATGTGACTTATATGAACAACTTGCTATCAGATAATGTAACCTATAGAAAAATAACACATAAAGAAATACTGAACATCATACAGACAGTGAAGGATATCCTATATGATCTTCTGATGTGCCGACAAGTAAGTGTAGAGTTATTTGAATATCTTTTGATACAACACCCAGTTATACCTATCATCAAAGGTATACCAAAAATACACAAAGGGATCCATCCTATCCCAATGAGACCCATTGTATCAGGGGATGGCTGGATAACTACGCACATATCCACTTTTTTGGAAAACATCTTACGTCCAGTAGTAAATAAACTTCCAACCATCCTGAAAGATACATATCATATGCTAGAGAGTTTAAAAACTATACAACTTGATACAGCATCATCACAGTATTTTCTCATTACGTTAGATGTAGAAAGCCTATTTACATCAATTCCCAACGATATAGGCATACAATATGTAAGAGAACTTTTAGTTAAAGAAACTACGTTCACTAATGCAAGAGTTATACTGGTTTGTCAGCTATTAGAGACCATACTGACTAATAATGCTTTTTTGTTTGGCGATTCATACTATTTGCAACAATGGGGGGTAGCCATGGGCACCCCCTGTGCAAATACGTACGCCAACCTTGTAGTATATTGGTGGGAGCAACTATATTTATTCAACCATGAGCTGTTTAAGTCAGTAAGGTATTACAAATGTTTCATAGATGATATACTCAACATTTGGGAGGGTTCTATGGAAGCTTTTGATGCATTTTTGAAGTATCTAGAGACCACCACACATTTTTTAAGGTTTACCAAAGAATATTCACTTGAGGGAATACACTTTTTGGATGTTAAGCTGAAATTAACAAGTAAAGGCACTATTACATCTTCACTATACCAGAAACCAGTTTGGAAGAATGCTATTTTGAGATATGATAGCATGCATCCGAGGCACACGTTTCAAGGAATAGTAAGAAGTCAGTTCATTAGGATTTCTAAATTATGTGTAGAGCTGAATGATTTGAAAAGGGAAGCAGATTTCATGGAAACATTATTTAAGAACAGAGGATATGATCTTGAAATGGTTAGAGGCATAAGACAAGAAGTCTTAGGTGATATACAATATACAAACAAACAGCATAGTTTATGTTGTTCTGATCAACACAAGTATAACAAGTTAGTTAGGACCTATAACAGAGAAGAAACGATTAATTATATACTTAAGTATACCAGTGATGTTGATAATATAAGACAAGTAGTTTCTAATAACTGGAATGTTCTCACCATGCACACATACATCAGTGACATAGTGGGAAACAAACCCAGATTTCAATATAGAAACAGCGATAACTTAAAAATGATTCTATGCAATGATCATTATGCTATTAATAAATGCAATATAGCAACAAGGGAGTTTCTAACTAAGGGAACTTATCCATGTTATCAATGTAACAGATGTAATAGTGTTTCAAAGATACAACCATATAAGCATCCCTACATAGATTATACCTTTTACCCTAATTTCTATGCCAATTGCAACACCACCAATATTATATACTTAGCTACTTGCATGGCTTGCTCAGCCTTTTACATAGGACTGACGAAAAGGAGATTACGTGATCGTATATATGATCACTTATACGATATCCGTAAGCTAGATGAAACTAATGCATTAGCAAGGCATGTTAAGGAACACATTACCCATAGCTTCAACTTCAGAGTGTTGCAAGTGGTACACACTAACAGGAGAGGGGGCAATATGGATAATGATCTTGCCTTAGCAGAACTTTATTGGATAATAAAGTTAGCTGTACACTTACCTCCAGGTATCAACAATTATCTCTCCATTAAACCAGTGTTAATGGGGAGGAAATAAAAATAAAAATAAAAATATATACATTTTCCATAATCTTTTGAAATAATTCTTAATAGATTTCTTACCTAATATTGTATTGAGATCTATAGTGTATTTATACAACAATAGAAGTGTATTTGGACCAATACATGTGATATAGACAAATGGAAGCAATATATAGGTCCAATAATTCGAATAATATATACATATTTTAGTAATATATAGGGTTCCTATTTATATAATATAACCCAACATTCAACATTAAATGGATAGATGCTTAGACTAGCATACATTCTATATATGGCATCACATAATTAAATGTCTGTACATTTTATAAATTTTTATGTTTTTCATCTTTTATCATGCCTTTTTAAAATCATATATATGTATAAATTTTATTTTTTATATGTATTTGTATGAAATTTCCAGTTATAATTCATGATAGAACACTTTATAGAATGTTGGAGTTAGGAACATATATTAGTTTTTTGTGTGATCTTGAAATAATTTTATTTATTTATATATTTAATATATATATATATATATGTATATTTCCCATATAATAGATATATTTTTTGAGAATAATATGATTTCATATACAATAGAACAATCTTGTGTATATATATATATATATATATATATATATATATATATATATATATAACAAACTTCAGTCCAAGAATTCGCCACAATAATCACCAGGCACACAGCTTGTTCCTTATTTACGCTAGAGGAATACAAACAAAATATTCCCTTCTACAAACGATTTGTAGATGATGTCTTCTTTTTGTGGAAAGGGAGTGAACTTGAGCTGTTAAATTTTATTGTGAAGGTTAATAACCTAACAGAGTACCTTGAATTTACAGCAAGCTATTCTCAATTGAACATATCTTTTCTGGATGTTGATATTATTAGGCTAGAGAATGGGATGCTAAATACCTCAATACATAGAAAGAACTGTTATAAAAATACTCTACTCCATCGTCAGAGCATGCATCCACGATTTGTATTTAATAATATCATAAAAAGTCAGTGTATGAGAGCATCCAGGTTAAATCCACTAGAAGAGAAATTCAAAGAAGAATTAGATGGCCTATTTGATAGGCTGAGGGATCGTGGGTATAAGGACAATGAACTACAAGGTATATTTAATGAGATGGATGAATTAAGGAGTAGTAAGGCTATACCTTATTTTTCAGAAGAAGGGAATAGCAATGTAGTTGAGAATCAAGAAAGCATTAATGAATTTCTGAGATTAACTTTGTTCTACACAGCAGACATAGATCTAGTAAAAGAGATTATCATTAAACGATGGGGAACTTTACTTCTAGATAAACGAATAGCAGACATTGTTGGACCTAAGCCACAGTTTTCTTTCAAAAATAGAAAAAATTTGAAACGCATGTTGTGTCATCGCCCGTTGAATAGGAAGAGAAGAATTAGAGGCGTAGACTCATATAATACTCTACCATGTGGCAGTTGTGGTCAATGTAGTTATATTAATACTAATAATGAATTTATGCATCCGGTTACCGGTAGGAAGTTTAGTTTTAATACATGTACGAACTGTCAGAGTCAGGATCTAGTATATCTTGCTAAGTGCTCCCAGTGTGACGCCTTCTATATAGGGAAAACGAATAGGAAGTTAAGAGAGAGAATAAGGGATCATTTATACAATATACGCACGGGCTATGTTCACAATGCTTTAGCCAAACATATCACGACCCTTGGGACATCACATACCTTTAGTTTCATGGTGTTACAAACAATACAAGCTACTGTGAGAGGTGGAGATTTGACTAATTATACTGAAGAATGTGAACTTAGATGGATAGTACGCCTCAGAGCAGATGTGAGTCCTGGGATTAATGATAAGGTCCCCTTAAAACCCATATTAAAAAATAGGAAGCTGTCCACTAGAAAATAAACAATAAGAAGTAATAAAATGGAGCATTGTTTATATGATTAGATTCTATACTCACTCTTTGTACATTGGTAGGGTCCTCTAGAAATGTCTAGGATATGTATATTAGCCTCAATTTTAATGGTTGTTATTGTCTTACATGTATTGAATAGTATGCATGTATTTTATTTTGCATCATTTACATACGTAGTTTACTGTTTAAACTATGTATAGATTGTAATCTAACATGAATAATAGCTATTAACATGTTAGTTAAAGTCTTAATGGCAGCTATTTGCATTTGTTATTGATATATGCAGTTTGCCTTTTGAACTATGCATTAATACGTTTTATCTGAATATGAATGATAGCTATCAACTTGTTAATTTAGGTTTTAATGGCAGCTATTGCGTTATATTTATTAGATAGTATATTTAGGTTTTTATATTTGATATCTATTCATGCAGTTTATCATTTTTGCACTATCTATGTGTCTTTTAGTATGATTTAGCGATGTTTTATATATTTTTATATATGTGTAATAAGGAAGTGATGTATTCATTGGTCTCAGAATAGACCAATAGTAGTTGAAGATGTGTTATTTAAATGGAACAGAATTTAGTAGCATGCAATGTCTGATGAAGCCGTACAGGTGAAAGCGCTTACGAATAAAGCATTACGGAAAGTAATTTTGCATTTTGGACTGTTTCTAATAAGAGAATTACTGTCAAGTCTTTTGGTGCGCTTTGGTGCACTTTTGAAGTGATTTTCATTTGCTATCGTTGCAAGTGAAGTGCCGGCTTTGGCTTATACGACAGTGTGTGCCTGGTGATTATTGTGGCGAATTCTTGGACTGAAGTTTTTTATTATTTTATTGCCACAGTAACCTTTACAGTTCGTTGTGGTGTCGTTTGGCTTATTATTACTTTTACTTGGTTTTTACTACATCGGACTGACATGGCAAATAATAAAGGAGTACCTATCAGTGTTGGAGCATCTACCAATGTCGGAGAATCTAATGACATAGAACTACCGTACAACATTCCTGGTGTACCAACGGGGAACCGGAAGTGGGAAAGATTCCATCACTGCGTTTCCGGAATGACGAACACCTTGATGTCGTTTGATCCAGAGGTATGCGAAGGTGAACGCGACGCAAGGGATGTGAACAAAATGGAACTTCTAGCAGATTTAAATAAACTGGAACTGGACTTATTAAAGCTGAAGCGTTGGCAATTGCAACGCCAACACTTTGAGGTATGTTTAAACAGAAAAATAGTGCCTAGGGGTCTACGTATTCTAAAGATGCCCACTACAGGCAATATGTATCCAAGTTTGTTAATGAAATGGCAGAAATTGAACTTGGATTTAAGTTTTAGTTACATGAGACTGATGAATGAATATTTCTCTGAGGAAGAGTTGGCAATTAAACGGATGATAGTGAAGCAACAAGAGAACATGTCCTTGAAATATCCTGTTGATTTACTTGAATTTGAGTTTGACAAAATGTTGGACAATGTACATGTTTATGAGAAGAAACTCACTGAGCAGAAGAAGAATAAAATAATGAGAGACTCTAAAGACTTTTCTATGGGCAATGTCTTCACTTGGCCCAGGTTTAATACTGGGCATATTGGGCATAATAGTAACAATGTAACTAATACTGGGCATACTGGGCATAATAGTAACAATGTAACTAATAGTAATGCTGAATGCATTAATATTGAGTTGAATACCAATGCTGTGATATGTAATTCTCAAACAATGAGAAATGGTGGGTCAGAGGAACAATTGGTGCAGAAAGGAACAATGGAACCTAATACTAGTCATGGAGAGACAACTAGTGTAACAGGGGAAATGGAACAGAATAACATTAATGTTGATGCCATGCAGGCACCCATTGATGTATCAAATACTGCAGTAGTTAGGAGTAAAATATTAAATAGGACTGCAACAGGTAATGCTAGAAATATAGGTGCTGTTGACAATCTTGAAGCACCTTTTCCTATTGCACAACAGCATCAATACAAAAGGAACAGATCGTACAGCAGGGGCAGGCAGAAGAGGAAGGGTTCAGATGGCGAACACACTGGCCCGACCCTAAAGAAAATGTGGGAACATATGGGGAGACACTAGTAGTGAATTTATCCAGTAGGCCATTAACACATGAGGAAGAACTAGTTTTAAATAAAGGGTTGACCTTTATTCCTACATCAACCAGTAGGATAACAGACCTTGTATTGGATATAAAAATGTTCGCTCGTAATTTACAACTTAAACTTGAGTTTGGCAATCAACCTGAGAGAAGGAGCCATAACTCCCATCTTAAATCTAAAAGTTTATACACACCTATTTTACACCCACTCATAGACACGTTTTCCAAACTTGTGGAAAATGACTTACATGAGATGAAGGGTAATAATAAATGGAAACCAAAGAAATATAACCTGAACTATATGCAGAGGACAGCACTGATGACTCTTGTTAACGATGAATCGTTAGCAATTAGACCAGCTGATAAGGGTGGTCCGATTGTCATATTGGATAGTGTTGATTATGTGAGGAGAATGTCTATTATGTTGAGTGAGCAGAAATTTTACTCTATAATTAATGCTGATGAAGTTGAGCGTAGAGTGTTAGGCATACATCATATTTTAACAGGACTTCTAGAGAATATGGATATAGATCTAGAATTATATAATTTCTTGAAAGTAGACTTTCCACTTATACCAATTATTAGTGGACTCCCTAAAATCCACAAATGTAAGGAGAACCCCCCTATGCGTCCAATTGTATCAGGGGGCGGCTGGGTGACTGAACCATTTTCACTGTATATAGAGAATTTTTTAAGACCAATAGTAGAACAGAATCAGAGTATTCTGAGGGACACCAAGCAATTCCTCATTGATTTCTATGACAACATTAAAGGTATTAGTAATGAAGAAGTATTCTTTATGGTTACTTTAGACGTAAAGAATTTGTTTACCACAATCCCGAATGAGGAAGGTGTGAGTAAGGTACATTCATACTTGATAGGAAATTCTAATCTCAACGTTAGGGACATTGAGTTACTGACCTTTTTTCTTGAGCTGGTCTTACAGAATAACATCTTTTTATTTGGAGACACTTTTTATTTGCAAAGGGATGGCGTAGCTATGGGCACATCATGTGCCAATAGCTACGCCAACCTGTTTATGGCTGAGTGGGAAGCTTGTTCCTTATTTACGCTAGAAGAATACAAACGAAATATTCCCTTCTACAAACGATTTGTAGATGATGTCTTCTTTTTGTGGAAAGGGAGTGAACTTGAGCTGTTAAATTTTATTGAGAAGGTTAATAACCTAACAGAGTACCTTGAATTTACAGCAAGCTATTCTCAATTGAACATATCTTTTCTGGATGTTGACATTATTAGGCTAGAGAATGGGATGCTAAATACCTCAATACATAGAAAGAACTGTTATAAAAATACTCTACTCCATCGTCAGAGCATGCATCCACGATTTGTATTTAATAATATCATAAAAAGTCAGTGTATGAGAGCATCCAGGTTAAATCCACTAGAAGAGAAATTCAAAGAAGAATTAGATGGCCTATTTGATAGGCTGAGGGATCGTGGGTATAAGGACAATGAACTACAAGGTATATTTAATGAGATGGATGAATTAAGGAGTAGTAAGGCTATACCTTATTTTTCAGAACAAGGGAATAGCAATGTAGTTGAGAATCAAGAAAGCATTAATGAATTTCTGAGATTAACTTTGTTCTACACAGCAGACATAGATTTAGTAAAAGAGATTATCATTAAACGATGGGGAACTTTACTTCTAGATAAACGAATAGCAGACATTGTTGGACCTAAGCCACAGTTTTCTTTCAAAAATAGGAAAAATTTGAAACGCATGTTGTGTCATCGCCCGCTGAATAGGAAGAGAAGAACTAGAGGCGTAGACTCACATAATACTCTACCATGTGGCAGTTGTGGTCAATGTAGTTATATTAATACTAATAATGAATTTATGCATCCGGTTACCGGTAGGAAGTTTAGTTTTAATACATGTACGAACTGTCAGAGTCAGGATCTAGTATATCTTGCTAAGTGCTCCCAGTGTGACGCCTTCTATATAGGGAAAACGAATAGGAAGTTAAGAGAGAGGATAAGGGATCATTTATACAATATACGCACGGGCTATGTTCACAATGCTTTAGCCAAACACATCACCAACCTGGGGACATCACACACCTTTAGTTTCATGGTTTTACAAACAATACAAGCTACTGTGAGAGGTGGTGATTTGACTAATTATACTGAAGAATGTGAACTTAGATGGATAGTACGCCTCAGAGCAGATGTGAGTCCTGGGATTAATGACAAGGTCCCCTTAAAACCCATGTTAAAAAATAGGAAGCTGTCCACTAGAAAATAAATAACAAGAAGTAATAAAATGGAGCATTGTTTATATGATTAGATTCTATACTCACTCTTTGCACATTGGTAGGGTCCTCTAGTAATGTATTTTAGCCTTAATTTTAATGGTTGTTATTGTTTTACATGTACTGAAATAGTATGCATGTATTTTATTTGGTATATTTACATATGTAGTTTACTGTTTGAACCATGTATAGATTGTAATCTAACATGAATAATAGCTATTAACATGTTAGTTTAAGTTTTAATGGCAGCTATTTGCATTTGCTATTGATATATGCAGTTTGCCGTTTGAACTATGTATTAATAGATTTTATCTGAACATGAATGATAGCTATCAACTTGTTAGTTTAAGTTTTAATGGCAGCTATTACGTTGTATCTATTCAGATAGTATATTTAGGTTTTTTATATTTGATATCTATCCATGCAGTTCATCATTTACTTTTGCACTATCTATGTGTCTTTTAGTATGATTTAGCGATGTTTTATATATTTTTATATATGTGTAATAAGGAAGTGATGTATTCATTAGTCTCAGAATAGACCAATAGTAGTTGAAGATGTGTTATTTAAATGGAACAGAATTTAGTAGCATGCAATGTCTGATGAAGCCGTACAGGTGAAAGCGCTTACGAATAAAGCATTACGGAAAGTAATTTTGCATTTTGGACTGTTTCTAATAAGAGAAGTACTGTCAAGTCTTTTGGTGCATTTTGGTGCACTTTTGAAGTGATTTTCATTTGCTATCTTTGCAAGTGAAGAGCCGGCTTTGGCTTATACGACAGTGTGTGCCTGGTGATTATTGTGGCGAATTCTTGGACTGAAGTTTTTTATTATTTTATTGCCACAGTAACCTTTACAGTTCGTTGTGGTGTCGTTTGGCTTATATATATATATATATATATATATATATATATATATATATATATATATATATTTTTTTTTTTTACATCTATAGAATATAGTATACACATGAAGGGTTTTGAAATCAATAAGACCAGATAGATCAATTGTATGGTTAATATATGATACACTATTAATATTATAAACATTTTCTTTTATAATTAATCTATATATTATGACACACGACAACATCAGATGTTAGAAAAATGAAACTGCTTTAAAATTGCAAGTATTTAATAGTGATATCTTACAAGAATAACTCTGTAGTGCATATACAAGTGAGCGTCACAAGTTTTTTATATTTTTGTATTTTTAGATCATAATAATAGAGATTTAACATCGCTTGTTGTGAATATATAGATGGTCATGAAACAAAATAAACAGAAGTAAGTGACCTTAATAAACATACTAATAAAAGTAGGCAGGAAAACTTCTGATGGTAGCACTTTAACTTAATTGCATAAGTGATACTAATTGTTGAATATTCCCGCCGATTTGGATATATAAATGTGTTTTCTGTTTGTAAATAATTATCTGAAGAAGCGTAGCAAGTACTACGCGAAAGCGCTCATCATTTCTTTAATAAACTGGCTTTGGTTTTACATCATGTTTGCTGATTGAATATTCATGCTATTGGAGAAAGAAATACATCGTGGTTATACTTCTCATTGTTGTTTATTCATAGTAATATAGACCCGGATTTAATTATTAAAAGTTTGGATTGTATATTTTGTAACTTTGACTTCCATTCCTTTATTTTTTTTTTAAACCAAGTAAGGGTTTTACCATATATATAAGCTTTTAATGAATCCCATATCATAAATGTTAGTCTCTGAAGTACTAAGAGAGTATCCAAGGTTTAAATTCATTACTTTTTGTGATGTAAGATGGAATTCTTGTTGTGAAAGTTAATGACTTAAAGTCTATTTGAAATTTAAGAACAAGAAAATTATGGTCAGAAAAAAGGCAAGGAAGAAATAAAAAAAAAAAACCTTTGAATTCAAATCCTGAGAAATATATATAATATCTATTCTGGTTTGGGTACCAAATCTATGGTCTTCATGAGAAAATATTAATGAATTAGCTTCTTTAACATTAAAATTATCAACTAAATTAAACATCTCAGTCCATTTTTAGAGAAGCTTTGCAGTGGATGTTAGATGAAGGGTTCTCTTATTAGAGGTATCAGAGCTATCTAAAGTGCAATTAAAATCTCCTTCTATTATGAAAACGCCTTTATATTTAATGGCAATACAGTCTAAATGTTTTTTTTTTTTTGCAATCCCAACCCCCATGCCAGGAAACTAGTATAAATTTACCAATGTCCATATCCTATTATTAAATTTCAATATTATGAGAGCTATAAGACTCTCTTTATCTATATATTTAAAGATAATTTCAGGAGTAATATTTTTTTTCCATAAGATCATTACTCCTCTAGACTTTGATTTGTAGGGAGAATGCATTAAAGTTAAATATTCATTAGGGTTCCATATGTTAGAGTCATTTTTTTCTTAAAGTGGGTTTCCTGAAGGAATACTACTTGAACTTTATTTAGTTGTAAATACCTTAACAGATTTGATTTATTGTTTGGATTATTCAAGCCATTAGTATTTAAAGATAGCAACATTAGATCCATATGTGAATGCAGTTAAGAAGTAAAACTGCTTTGAAACTTATTTTAATACATAAGTCTCCACTTTTACCACTAATACTAAATAAATATTCATTAGTTTAAACAAAGTAGTCAAATGCTTTTTTTATCAATAAATGTATATGTAGTCTGGAAGCAGGCCTAAAACAATAAAAAAAACAGCTTTGAGAAAACTATATATAACAAATTCAACCTAAAATAAGTATTATCCCACACCAAGCATGGAATGAAAGACATTCCTAGTCCCAAAGATAAAGATTGTCTATCAGACTAGCCATCGTAGCTTGTCTACCAGCTTCAACAGAGCTCCACAAAAAAAAATAAATAAATAATTGAGACAATTTACGATTACATAAGGGTTGTAACCATGTATGAATGTTCATTATATATTTAATTTAAGAAATAACAGATGATAAGAAGTTTAATATTACTAATTAGTATATGGCATTTTTAGCATCTCTGTTCAAGAAGTAATTGTTCTGTTGAAATTTCATAGTAGGGTATGGTGGTCATTAATTCAGCTTAATAAATAGATTAATAGATTAATAGTCATCAAACTAGAAATGATTTATATTACATAAATATTTATCCTGCTATAAAATTCAAATATATAAAGTTCCCAACTTCAGTTAACATTTCCTTATTAAAATTATAGTTATTTTTTTTTTTTACTAAGGAAATGTTCACTGAAGTTGGGATACTCTATATATTTGAATTAAAATTATAGTTATTTAACCCAGCCACTGGGGATGCACAAGCAAGTGCATTTCATTGTGCCAGTCTCAAACCCAGATAAATGGGGAGGGTTGCGTCCGGAAGGGCATCCGGCGTAAAATTTTGCCAAATCATACATGCGGACAACAGTACAGATATACATACCAGACTGGTCGGGGCCCGGGTTAACAACAACCGCCACCAGTACTGTTGGCCAACAGGGTGCTGCTGGAAATTGGGCTACTGTTGGCCGAAGGAGGGTAAGAGGGGGAAGGCATGCCCAAAGGCAGGTAAAGGCTAGGACTGTGATAGTGAGGGTCAGAACTTTGAATGTTTGCAGTATGACTGGTATAGGGAGAGAGCTAGCTGATATGATGGACCAAAGGAAGGTTGGTATATTGTGTGTGCAAGAGACCAGATGGAAGGGGAGCAAGGCTCGGTGTATCGGAGGTGGGTTCAGATTATTTTATCATGGTGTGGTTGGGAGGAGAAATGGCGTAGGGGTTATCCTGAAGGAACAGTATGCTAAGAGTGTTTTGGAGGTGAAAAGAGTGTCGGATAGAGTAATGTTTATGAAGCTGGAAATTGATGGTGTAATGATGAATGTTGTTAGTGCATATGCTCCACAAGTTGGATGTGTGATGGATGAGAAAGAAAAATTTTGGAGTGAGATGGAATGAAGTGGTGATGACTGTACCCAAGGGTGAGAGACTGGTGACTGGAGCAGATTTAAATGGGCATGTTGGTGAAGGGAACAGAGGGGATGAGAAAGTGATGGGTAGGTATGATGTTAAGAAAAAGAATGCAAAAGGTCAGATGGTAGTGGATTTTGTGAAAAGGACAGACATGGCTGTGGTGAGTACATATTTTAACAAGAGGGAGGAGCATAGGGAGACAAACAAGAGTGGAGGAAGATGCACGCAGGTGGCTTATACCTTATGTAGAAGGGTCAGTCTGAAAGAGATTGGAGACAGTAAAGTGGTGGCAGGGGAAAGTGTAGTTAGGCAGCATAGGATGGTGATTTGTTGGATGACACTGGTGATCAAGAAGAGGAGGATGAGTGTGAGGGCAGCACCAAGGATCAAATGGTGGAAATTGAAAAAGGGTAACTGTGAGGTGGAGTTCAGGGAAGAGTTAAGACAGGCACTGGGTGGCACTGAAGAGTTATCGAATAGTTGGGTAACTACAGCAGAACTAGTGAGGGAGATGGCTAGAAAGGTGCTTGGTGTGACATCTGGAAAGAGGAAGGAGGACAAGGAGACCTGGTGGTGGAATGAAGAAGTACAGGAGAGTATACAGAGAAAAAGGTTGATGAAGAAGAAGTGGGATTGTCAGAGAGATGAAAAAAGTAGGCAGAGTATAAGAAGATGAGGTGCATGGCAAAGAGAGAGGTGGCGAAGGCTAAGGATAAGGCGTATAAAGAATTGCATGAAAGGTTGGACACTAAGGAGGGAGAAAAGGACCTGTACTGATTGGCTAGACAGAGAGACCGAGCTAGTAAAGATGTGTAAGGGTGATACAGCATAATGAGGGAAATGCACTCACAAGCGAGGAGAGCATGTTGAGCAGATGGAAAGAGTACTTTGAGGGGCTGATGAGTGAAGAGAATGAGAGGGTGAGAATGTTGGATGATGTGAGGATAGTGAATCATGAAGTGCAGTGGATTAGCAAGGAGGAAGTAAGGATAGCCATGAAGAGGATGAAGAATGGAAAGGCTGTTGGTCCAGATGACATACCTGTGGAAGCATGGAGGTGTTTAGGTGAAATGGCAGCGGAGTTTTTAACTAGATTGTTTAATGAAATCTTGGAAAGTGAGAGGATGCCTGAGGAATGAAGGAAAAGTGTTTTGGTACCGATTTTTAAGAATAAGGGTGATGTTCAGAGCTGTAGTAACTACAGAGGGATTAAATTGATCACTCACCGCATGAAGTTATGGGAAAGAGTAGTGGAAGCTAGGTTAAGAAGGGAGGTGATGATTAGTGATCAGCAGTATTGTTTCATGCCAGGAAAGAGCACTACAAATGTGATGTTTGCTCTGAGGGTGTTGATGGAGAAGTACAGAGAAGGTTAGAAGGAGTTGCATTGTGTCTTTGTGGACTTAGAGAAAGCATATGACAGGGTGCCTAGAGAGGAGTTGTGGTACTGTATGAGGAAGTCGGGAGTGTCAGAGAGGTATGTGGTACAGGATAGGTACAAGGGTAGTTTGACAGCGGTGAGGTCTGCAGTGGGAGTGATGGATGTGTTTAAGGTGGAGGTGGGATTACATCAAGGTTCAGCTCTAAGCCTTTTCTTATTTGTAATGGTGATGGACAGGTTGACAGACGAGATCAGACAGGAGTCCCCATGGACTATGATGTTTACAGATGACATTGTGATTTGTAGTGACAGTAGGGAACAGGTGGAGGAGACCCTGGTGAGGTGGAGATATGCTCTAGAGAGAAGAGGAATGAAGGTCAGCAGGACTAAGACAGAATATATGTGTGTGAATGCGAGGGAGGATAGAGGCATGGTGAGGATGCAGGGAGTAGAGGTGTAATGGTGGATGAGTTCAAATACTTGGGATCAACAGTTCAGAGTAATGGTGAGTATTTAAGAGAGGTGAAGAAGAGAGTACAGACAAGATCGAGTGGGTGGAGAAGAGTGTCAGGAGTGATTTGTGACAGATGAGTACCAGTAAGAGTGAAAGGGAAGGTCTACAAGAGGGTAGAGAGACCAGCTATGTTATATGGGTTGGAGACAGTGGCATTGACAAAAAGGCAGGAGTCAAAGCTTGACGTGGCAGAGTTGAAGATGTTAAGATTTGCACTGGGTGTGACGAGGATGGACAGGATTAGGAATAAGTATATTAGAGGGTCAGCCCAGGTTTGGAGACAAAGCCAGAGAGGCAAGATTACATTGGTTTGGACATGTGCTGAGGAGGGATGCAGAGTATATTGGGAAAAAGATGCTAAGGATGAAGCTGCCAGGTAACAGGAAAAGAGGAAGGCCTAAGATAAGGTTTATGGATGTGGTGAGAGAGGACATGCAGGTGGCTGGTGAGACAGAGCAAGATGCAAAGGACAGGAAGAAATGGAAACAGTTGATCCGCTGTGGCAACCCCTAACGGGAGCAGCCGAAAGAAGAAGAATTAAAATTATAGTTATTTACCAAAACAAAAACATAACTTGAAATCTCCTCCTGCATTGAGATTGATTATTGCTAGTGTTAAGTACAGTCAAGAAGATGTTCAACTTAAATTAACAATAATTACTTGAATCTTGAAACTATTGAAATTCAGTAATAAAAACATTTTCCAATTATCTTTTTTTCATATTATTGCATTTCTATAAATGCCCAGCAATCAGTAAAATGCAGACAGTTGAGCCCAACTGCCAGAAGGTTCAACAATAAAGTCTACTATGAACATACTAAAAGCAATATAGAAATTGTTTCCCTTGAAAAGTTACTAGGTATGTAGAATAAAGAAACAATGTGTTCTTTAAAAATAGAACAATAAATTTTAGAAAAATATAAAAGAAAGCAGTTTATAATTGCCTTTTAAGTAACGCTAATTATGTTTACTCTGCATATCATTAATTGTATATTTAAATAAGTGAAAGTTCTTTACTATATATTAAAGCAGTGCAGCTATAGACTGCATAAGACAATAATCTGCATCAACTTCTATTAAAAACAAATATTCTAAAGATTGAAATACAGTATTCAAATTAGGCATATCCATGTAGAATTATTAATAACTTAAACAGAATCTATTCTAAAAGAGAATTTTGTTTCTTTTCAAATAACAACATTTATTAACTTTATTAAATTTACATTTTACCACCACACAGTCCAGCAAATATTTCTTGTTTACTACCCATAATATTAATAAAATGATATTAGTCACTCCTACTCTAGAAATTCTTGTCTTCAACTGAAGGGAAGACACTGAATTCCAAACATGTAAACAGGTTGGACTCTTAAATAATGAAACAACAAACATTGGTCTTGGATTCTTCATATTAATAAGCTATTCACTGTGTGGTTTCTAGTTTCTTAGCTACTAAGAAGGAAAAAGTATAAGACATTTGATTTAACAAATAGATAGCCCTAATGCAAGGTAACGTCTTTATAAAGTAGTTACCTAACTGCTTACTGGCTTACAGCCAGTGATAATTGAAGAAATTATAATTAACAAATTTGAGACATTCAACAAGTAATGGAAAACCCAGATATCATGTTAATTGACTAAAGTCATTACAGATCCCAAGTAACACAGTTCTCTTTTTTATCTACGATCAGCTGCTGATCTAAAGCCACCACCAGCAGCAATTTTAAGATGTAACACTACAGTCTGTGTATTGTAATAGTGCATGGTGTGCCTTAATGCATTGATAATACAGCTCTACATTTATTATCTACTCCCTGCCAAACAATGCCAAACTAGTCTTTTTTATTTAATTCTATATCACATCCAGTTCATGATATATGCAATGCTATCTGAATGTCACCTTATGCACATTGATAACCTTATGACTGTCAATCTTCATCCTCTGTTTACCACCTGCAATCTTTTAGCAAATTTGCATATTAAATCCACATCAATGCTAAACAATTACGCACTTTTTCTGGTGGTGGTGGTACAGTTACTGTGCACCTTATTTAACAGTGTTTGTGTTTTGTACTTGGAAAAAAAGGAAGTGGCAGAAACTGGATTACAGCAGATGTAACTGCTTAACAACTAACATACTGTGCAGTTGTACTAATGTACATGCCCCATGCAAGTGCATTACATTAGGAAGCCATCTTTAACTGCACAGGGTGGAAGAAAATGACAGGACAAAAAGTCTGGACAAATAATGTCATTATTTAAAAATGCAAGCATTTTTCCCCTTTCTTTCTTTCTTTCTTTCTTTCTTAATAAAGCATTGTGAAACAAACCTTTATTTAGTATCGAAATCTCACAGATAAACACTACATAAGTGCTCATCTTTGTAGGTTGTTTGGCATGAAATAATTATCTGTAACCTAGCTCCTAAAACCATAACTTAATCTTTTTTAAAACATTTGTTTCCCAGCAGAGCCTCATACTGTATTAGTCTTTGTGCAGTAGTTCGAATAACAAATATGCAACACTTTATCTTCATTTCAAAGAGCTGCCACACTCAACTTCTGAGAACGAGCAACAAGATTAGATTTCTTAGCCTGGCAAGAAATCCCACTATAGAGCCAAAGGAACACCTTCTCTGTTTCCGACATCTCCCACCAATGACCATGTCAACATCTAGTTCAACACACAATGGCCCACACACTTCAGAGTCCACAAACAATGGTAGTAACACCACACCTCAACTGATATGTCTCAACAACAACACAAACTGTATATATATATATATATATACATATATAAAAAAGACAAATGCTACATCGGCCGCTTTACACAAAGCATTGGCAGATCTCATGACACGTATGTGATCCTTCCATTGCCCCCATCCGATCTCTACTCAAGTCCCAAGAAGCAATGAGGAAGGCATTCTTAATGGAATAAATGCATCGTAAAGAAACTGAAGGGAACATAATGAATGAAAAAAATAATGAACACCAATAAAAAGACCTTGAAGGAGTGAAATCACAATTTGACAGCTTTTTCTATTTGTTTGAGAAATTCTTGTAAATGCTTGGAATCTGGTTATGACAAAATCAAAAACAGGAAAATACCTGCTATACTTTTAATTGTATGTCTAAACCTCTATGCTTGTGTAAATATCTTATGCAATTTTATGTTATCTGCTATATTTTTATATCTTATGCAATTATATGTTATTATCTGCTATATTTTTATAAGTGAATGTGTAAACCACAATGCTCATGTAAATGTCTTATGTATAGTATGTTATCAATTGTTCTGGAGCTTTTCTCCCTGGGCCTCCACTGAAAACGGACAGCTCTGTCCAGTCAGATCTTCCTAGTAGACAGATGTAAAATAAATAATAAATAAATAAAAAATTCATAGACTTGTATATTTTATATCAGATCACCCACTCAATAAAAATATGCATTTAGTTTCATATTCATACTTGTCCCCCAGCTCAATCCCCTAAATAAGCGCAAGGACACATGGTGCCATTGTGACCAGTTTAGTTGCATGATACGAAAACTATAACCAAGTGCACTATCCATGCCACAGATAAACCTCATTCCAACATTGGTAAACTGGTCTCTGAGGCCTTTGTGTTACAAGCAGACCATTACCAGGTAACATGATCGATCACCCCTACAGTTTTTTTGTCCCAGCTATAACTCAAGTGACATAATGACACTGCCTCCCTTGCCAAGCAGGCAATGCATTGGCAGAATAGTCATGCATTGCCTCCTTGACCAAGAATGACAATACCACAAATGTATTATTGTATATCTTTTTCTCACCCATCATGCACCCTGCTAAACTGGCCCAGGAAGGGAAGAGGTAATAAAAAGGGAAGGCCACACTGCAGCTGCTCACTAACTAGTTAGGAGACAGCCTGCTTCACCTTTCCTGGCTGTGATATAGTGCTCATCATACACCTTTAACGTACAATACCTGTGTGGCTCACAGTCTGCTGCAGCATACCAAACAAGCCTTCCACAAATGAAATGTTGTTTAGCACAACACATAATACTCATAAAAGCATTGCTAAAGCCAGAAGTATACGCCCCAGGGGTATAAGTCAAATGAAAGGTTACATAAAATTACAATTTTAACCTATAGCCTTTATTCACATCCACAATCCTTAATATATATTTACTTATTATCACTTATTGTTTTATTCCTGAATGTATCACAAAAGTTTCTACAAGAAAATGCAAAGGCAAGCGTAGTCAAAACCACATTCACCTAAAAACACTTCCTCCAGTGCAACCATAGTAGATCCCTGTCTGAAAACCCAGTGCTCAAGAACAGTAATACCCAACAAAGGGGCACCCTTAACCACCAAGCGATTATTATGTTTCTGCTGACCCCAAAACTGAAAAAAGCAAAGCTTTGTACCAATACAACCTGAATACCATGGATGATGAAATCATTATAGAAGTCAAAAGTCAAGGTTGTATCCCACTCAGTCTCTAAATAGTCTGGATACCAAAGGAAACTCTGGGATCACGCTGCAGTTGTTTCCATTTGTGTGATTCACCAAAATATGTGGCAGGCCTGCTTGGTGTTTAAGACTTTCAAGGTTGATAACAAGTGGTTCAGTGTCATATCTGAAAAATCTTGCAAAACTCTTGACATGAGGTAAGGCCCAACCTCAAATATAGATGGCTCTACCACACTGCTCTCCTCTGCACCACTTGGGCAAGAAAAAGACTGAACCAAACCTGGAATGATACTGCAACTTAGGAAAATTAATGAAAATAATTAAACAGGAAAACCACCAGGCCAAAAATTAACTGTCTAATGTAAGGTCAAACCTTATTGGAAGAACATTTAGCAGTACCATTGACTGGCACTTCTGACTGGCTCCCTTAGCTAAAAGGAAGTCTTCCCTATGAAATGGAAGAGAGGAATTCTCAGTGAGACCAAGCCTTGAGGGCTAAAATCTTCTACAGCATATTGTCTAATTTCATGGAGTTAACCTGTTGACCTGCCAGGAGTGTAACCACTATATCACTGAATTCAGCACTATTGTCAGATTATGGAGGGCCATAGGTTCATAGGTTCATAGGTTCATACTAGGCTATCTGCCCTAGGGCATTTATAAGCCTAGCCAGAGTGTGTGTGGCTTTCACCACCCCTTAGGATGAGAATACTATACCCATTAGTTTGCTGTGCCTCTGTCCAGCAGTGACACAGAGATGGTTCCTGGGGTAAACCTATGATCTCCCATCCACTCATCAAGATTTCTCTTGAACAGAGTCAGTGAGGGGCTCTGCCTCACATGGACTGGGATTCTGTTCCATAGTGTAGGGAGTCTCTGGGTGATGAATCTGTCCCTCCAGCACGTCCTATTTATATCCGTGTTGAGATTTAAGTCTCTTGCTCTCGTGGCTCTGGTGGATTTGGATTTTTTGAGGTGGAGCATGTCCATTAATTCTGGGTTGGACATGGCCTTGTATGTCAGGCACAGATCACCTCTGAGCAGACAGTATGCGACTGAATAGAGCTGGAGTTTCTTCAGTCGGGCAGCGTATGACATATGTTTGAGCCCCTTTATCCTTTTGGTGAGGAACTTTTGGGGTCTTTCCAACTGCTGCAGGTGTCGGGTAAGGTACATTCCGAATGGGGCGTTGTACTCAATCATTGGTCTGATAAGTGAAGAGTACAGGGGTACAATGACCTCTCCTGATCTGGATGTGAATCCCTTCATGATCAGGTGGGCAATGTAGAAGGTCTTCCTAACCACTTTGGCAATGTGAGTGTCAAAAGAGAGGTTACTGTCAACTTGGGTCCCCAGGTCCCTGATAACTTCTTCCATGTTTGAGGGATTACCACCTATGTGGTAATTAGGGGTTACCTTGTTTTTCCCAAAGGGTATGACTATACATTTTTTAGCATTTAGCTTAAGGCCATGGCTCTGGCACCAGTTATCCATTTCTATGAGACCTCTCTGGAGGATGTCTGTATCTGATGGAGTGTCAATTATGGTGCCCAGTTTGCAGTCATCTGCAAATTTTGTCAGCCACAATCAACCTATGTTTGCCTGCACTTCAGAAAAATAAATGCCGAACAAGAGGGGGCCCAGGACTGAGCCCTGTGGGACACCGCTCATGACCGGCTTAGAGTCTGACATGGCACCAGCAACTCTAACCCTGTGGGTTCTGTCCTTGAGCCAGTTTGCAACCCATCTTGTGACATATGGGTTTACATCTAAGCTGGTGAGCTTTTCTATGATGCCCGAGTGGGGTATTGTGTCGAACGCTTTTGCTAGGTCAAGGTAGGCTGTGTGAACTGCCTTACCCTCATCAATGGCCTTAGTGACTGTTTCGAAAAAGTCGACCAAGTTCAAGAGGCAGGATCTGCCCTTGACAAAGCCAAATTGGGTGGGATCCAGTGTCTGTAGGTCCCCAATGTCTTTATTTATGAGTTCCATTATGATCCTCTCCATAGCCTTGCAGACAAGGCTCGTCAAGCTTATGGGGTGGTAATTTCCAGGGTCCGTAGAAGCACCGCCTTTGTGGAGTGGGACCACAGTTGCCGTACGCCATTCTTTGGGTACGTATCCTGTAGTAAGGCTAAGATTAAACAGCAGCCTTATGTGTGGGTTTATTTCCTCATTGAGTTCGTGTAGCACACAGCCGGGGACACCGTCCGGTCCCATTGATGCTGTGTTTTTTGCTTTAGAGAGAGCAGCTCTCACCTGGGCATCTGAGATGTTTGGGAGGCTAGACTCTGGTGGGATAGATATTTCTCCTTTTGGGGGAGAGGGAGAAATTTGCACTGAACCTGTCTGCCAGTATGTTGGCAATGTCTGTGGGTTCAGTGATTTTTGTATCATTTTGGACTAATTCTAAGCATATCTGGGAGTTTCCACCCAGGTTTCTAACATAGCTAAAGAAGGCCTTATGATTGTCTTTTGTGTCTTTAGCGATTTTTCTCTCAAAGTTGGCCTTGGATGATTTTATGAGTGATCGTAGTTTTTTTGCTAGTATTGATCAGAGATGCCTTCCCTTTTAGGGATTTTGCTCTGTCATGTAGTAGTTTTCTCCTCTTGTTGTAGAGTTTGTTTATGGCTGGGGTCCACCAGACCGGGCGCCTGCCTTTGGTGGAAAGGGTCTTGATTTTATTAGGGATTGCTTGATCCATACATTCCTGGAGGTGCTTGTAGAAGGCATTTGTAAGGGTTTCAGCAGCGTGGGTTGTGGTTTCCACTGGCTCGGGGACCTTGAAGGATACCACTCCAGTCTTAAGAAGTGTGAAGTTTGCTTTTGAGAAATTCTTCACTGTGGTCTTTTTTGCTGGGGTTGGGGGCGGGATGTGGATCTCCAGTGAGATTAATTTATGGTCTGATCTCACCAATGAGGGATATACTTCCAGTGTGGAGCATTTTGTCCCCATGTTTGTGATGATCAGGTCTAGTATATTTTCTCCTCTTGTGGGAATGGTGACTAGTTGTTCCATAGCAATTGAGTTTATGAACTCCAGGAACCTTTGGGCTAGGGTGTTGGGGCTTGAGTAATGTTCCCAGTCTATGTTTGGGTAGTTGAAGTCACCCAATATGATGGTGTTTGGAGAGACATTCATACTCTCCAGTGTCTTCAGTAAGGCTGTGTGAGTTTCCTGAGTTTGAGAGGGTGGTCTGTAGCATGCTACAAACTGTAAGGCAGTTTTACCTATGGTTAATTGCACCTGGATGGTCTCCGATGCTTCGTGCGTTGCCACTAACCTGGAGGTGTGGGTATCCTTTATGAATATGGATACTCCCCCTCCTTTTGTGGTTCGGTCCGGATTTTGGAGCCGGAACGCATGATATGAGGTATAACCTGATAGTGCTGGGGTGGTCTCAGGAGCCATGAACCAGGTTTCAGTCACAGCACAGACATCGATGTTCTCCATACTGAGGAGGGCTTCGAGGGTGTGCATCTTGAGGTTTAGACTTCTGGCATTGAGCAGTATTACCCTTAGTTTTTTTCCATTTTTGTTTTCTAGGGTGGTAGGTTTATCATTTGAGCCTTGTCTAAAAAAGGCACTATGGGGGTGGCAAGAGCCTTTGCCAATATCCGGACACCCAGGGGTGACAGGTGCAAGCCATCCCTTGTGAAGCAGCGTGGCTTGTCAAGCATGTCATCCCAGGCAGATAGACATTGGATCCCCTTAGAATGACACCAGTAATTAAGCCAATTATTAAAGCTGATCATTTTGTCTCTGTATTGTGGCATCATTCTTGGTGAGGTAGGATACTGCTCAGGGTCTGGGTCATACCGGCCTGGGCTACATAATCTGAGAGCTCCTCTATGTCTCTTTTCATGTAGTCCAGGGAGGTACGTCTCAGATCGTTCACACCGGCATGGACAATGACTGAGTCATACTTGTACTTACTGTGGAGTGACCTGAGTGCTTGTGTTATGTGGCGGATTCTAGCGCCCGACAGGCAGCTTACTGTGATATTTTCCTTGTTCAGTCTGTTGAGTGGGACGTCAGTGTGTCTGACTATGGAGTCACCTATAACAAGTGTGTCTGGCATTGTGTTTGGCCTTAAGGGCTGTGACTGTTTAGCACACTGACTTTGAGAACTATGTGTTGCATGTCTTATGTCTTGAGGTGGCAGTTGCTTGGGTGTCTGCTTTGGAGGCCTCTGTAGTTTTGGTAGATTTTTGATCAGTGCCTCCGAGTATGTCTTTGTGTGTTTATGTGTTTGTTTTGCAGTTGTGATAGTTCTATGTGAAACTGGGTTTGTGGTGTGCATGGTTTCCTTCTCCTCCTGTCTGGTCTTGCCAGTCCTGAGTTGAGAGAGCTCAGCCTCCAGTTTGGCTATATACTTGCATCTCTCACATGTATTTGTGTTTTGTGGGAGAAGGAGTGGGTTGTCTGTGTACATGAGGCAATTGTAACATTGCCTCAAGATGCCCAGATTCACCAGCTGAACAGGAGAGGACGCTAGCAACTGACCCTTCAACATGCTAGAAAAAGTGAAAAAGTTTGCTGTGTAACTGAGTCAGAAGGGACCTATAGGGAAATGGGTACACAAGGGGATTCTAGGCTAATGTAGTACTTTGTTTAGTATATAAGTACTTTACCTATATAAAAATGCTTTAGGAGCAAGTGCTGAGCTTTTGAGATAGAGAATAGACTGTTTAGATTGCAAGTAGAGAAGTTCTAAGGGAAAAATTGAAGAGCACACTTTACGGAGCCAGGAATAGTTTAACCTTGTTTAACCGGCGCTGCCCGATGGTGCTCTATGGGCAACTCCGCGCTAAATCACTCAAAAGCGCGCTAAAGCGGGCTTTATAGCAGGGGGTTGAAAAGAGCTAGGAATTGACCCAAAATGGCCAATAGACTACAGGTTTCTGGCTGGAACCACTGCTCTAGGGACAAATAGGCTGCTCAGTGCTCCCCACTCCCACTGGTGAACAAAGAAGCTTCCCTTTATCCAAATAAGGATACGGAATAGCACAGGAACCAAGCCAAAGCCCAGAGCTCAGCAAACTCTGAAGACTGGACTATTCTAGTTCAGTAAGGCTGGAAAACAAGATATTTTTTTGCAGAAAACAGAGGAAAAACAGACAGTAAATGCTACAAATGCTTTTAAACGGCTAGCGCACTTGAGTGTGTTAGCCTACAGGTAAAATTAAGCAACAAATAACTTTTTTAAAGGTGCAAAACAGTTAATCAACACAAAAACAGTTTAAATAGAATGGCCAAGGCCCACTGTACTGGGCAGAGCATGGAACTGAAACTCTGTCTAACTAACCTGCAGGCCAAAATCCCACTTATATGTCTTGGATCAACCCA
The DNA here is from genome assembly GCF_019279795.1 of Protopterus annectens. Lineage (NCBI taxonomy): Eukaryota > Metazoa > Chordata > Ceratodontiformes > Protopteridae > Protopterus > Protopterus annectens. The sequence continues at coordinate 120,543,998 of NC_056730.1, read as the reverse complement.
CCTGGACTGCTACTGAAATTGGAAGCATTATTACATCTCATCTTTGCCAAGGTAGCAATAGTGCATTGACCCAAACTCAGTCCACATAAAACCTAGAAAAAACTAGACTATATGGCCTAGTGCAATAGGCAGAGACCAACTAGTGTACACCCCTCAAATTGCATAAACAACTCCTGCTTGTGGGTCAACTGAAATTAATAGATAGATTCTTAACCTTCTCCCAGCCTTAAAAAAGCCCAATAGCAGGTAAACCTGAGCACATGGCTATTACACTCAGAACTGACAAAAAATTCTAGGAGTTTGACTTCTTCAGCCAACATCCACCTGATGGCTATAACTTCCAAAATTCTGGCCATACCAGATCTGACAAAGTCTGTCCCACCAGTGCTATGCCTCTTGCAGAGACAAAATATGTGATCTGACATGGGTTCTTTTCTAAACCACTTTATCACCAAATGCAGTACCTTTGCCAGATTATGAAGGGCCTAGGCACACTGTACTGGGCTGAGCATGAAACAGATACTCTATCTAACTGATATGTTGGCCCTACCCTTTATAGAATGCAAGTCACTACCCAGCTGTCCCAGCTCTACAACCTATACTTACCAAAAACACACCACTAAAAAGGCAAGGGGGCACCCTAGACACCAGCCATGTCTCTAGACCTCTAAGTAAAAATTCTGGACAGAGCCAAGGTAACAGGAGAAGAACAAAAATCAAAGGTGAGAAAATGTAGCATTTCTGTTTGAAAGAGAAAAAGGTCTATATCAGTGTGGATTTTATAAATGCTATGTGACTGAAATCAGCTAGCTGGCAATAGCAGTGCATTAATTCCTCAGTTATTACTAGTACCAGAAACTATGGAAAAATATACCAATATATATATATATATATATATATATATATATATATATATATATATATATATATATATATATACATATATATCAGAGATACAGGAAAAGTTGCGGCATCCAGGATAGCAAAAAACATACTTCTGAACATACTTTCTATTTCCAAAATGTCAAACTCTACTATAATAATGAGGAACAGATAAGCAAAATGTGGAACGCTTACTAACAACTTTGAATAGGAAGCTCCTGCATGGTTAAAATATACTACTTTATGCTTATAAATGTTTTATTGATGAATTGATGTGTTTGGTCTTACTTACCATAGGAATTAATTAAAATTCTTAACAATGAATGTGTGGCAGGCCCTTTCAATGTGGAAAAAATGGCACATTTTTAGTTTAAACTCTCTCAACTCAACCTCTCCTCTGCAACTTTATCCTGGTTTAATAGTTACCTTTCTGAATGGCAACAATCAGTCAAATGGTTCTCTGCTTTTACTCCCTTTCTACCCATCAAAACTGGAGTCCCACAAGGTTCCAGTCTTGGACCCCTCCTCTTTAACATCTTCACTAATGAACTCCATAAATCCTGTCCCCCAGTCATCTCTCATGCAGTAGGCTGATGACTCCACAATTATTTCCATAGCAGGCAACTGAACTGCTCGCCCTCATACAAACATCATTTACTCTCACAGAAACATGTCTTACAAAAAAACAACTCATTCTTAACCCCCCCCAAAAAACAAAGCTCTTACTCTTCTTTCCTAAATCCCTTTACCACTTAAATCCTCATTTTACATCTCCTCTCTTAACACCATAATCTCTCCTGACAACCATTATAAAGCTTCTTGGAGTAATCTTGGATAATCAACTGAAATCTAACCTTCACATTCATCACTATATCAAGAAAACTCATCAAAAGCTTGGCCTCATTTATAGGAACAAAAGATACCTCACCCCGACTCTAGAATTACACTTGCCTATGTTTACCTCCTTCCCAAGCTCTTCTACAGTTCACCAATCTTTACTAACCTTCAGTCTTCTCTACTTACCAGACTCGAAGCTAACTATAATAAATTTGATAAATTTACTGCTAATTTGGCACCCAAATCTCACCACTGTCAGGCCTTTAGGTCTCTCAACTGGCTTGAGTTTTCAAACCACCCCGGATCTACACAACTGCTCATCATCCACTCCATCATCAATAAACCCACATCCCGTCCAAATATTTCCTCTGTAGTCTCACTCTATAACTCACCCCATCCTCTTAGGAGCTCTGATCAATGTTTATTACAAATCTACAAACCGTAAAAATCTGCAGGTCAGAGTCTATACAGTTATTCACCCGTCATCCTTTGGAACAAGCTTCCATTGGCCCTTAGAAGCAAACCACAGACATACAAAGTTAAAAAAAAAACTCAAACATTACCTAAATTACACCTTGACATGTCCCTGTAACTTATCTCCCCAACTCAAGTCCTTATCCTATTAATCACCCCCTCCCTTATTTTCCACCTCTTCTCCCTAATACCCATTTCTCTTCTTCTACTTCACAACATCCTCTCCAACATAACCAGATTTTACTAATATGGTCTGACTCTCCTCTACCTTTCTCACTTATAGGTTCATAGGTTCATAGGTAGGTACTAGGCTATCATCCCAAAGGCCTAAGTAAGCCTAGCCAACAAGGTTCCCTGGCTTACACCACCCAAGAAAGTTAATTTCCTGTGCCACTGTAGAGCAGAGCCACAGAAGTGATCCCCTGGGTGTATTTCGTATTTCACATCCACTCATCAAGATTTTTCTTGAAGAGTGCTAATGAGGAACTTTGCTTGACATAGATGGGTAGCTTGCTCCAGAATATAGGAAGTCTCTGGGACAGGAATTTATCCCTACAGCATGTCCTTTTTATTGTGGTGACAAGGTTTAGGTCTCTAGAGCGTGTAGCTCAGAGGGATTGGGAATTTTTTAGGTGTAGCAAGTCCAACATCTCTGGGTTTAATATAGCTTTATATGTTAGGCAGAGATCTCCTCAGAGTAGGCGATATGCTACAGAGTAAAGCTGTAGTTTTTTTGAGATGGTCAGTGTAGGGCATCTGTTTGAGGCCAGTAATCCTCTTTGTGTGGTACTTCTGTGGCCTTCCAGCTGCTGCAGATGTCTTGTGAGGTACATTCCAAAAAGGGCATTGTACTCTATAATGGGTCTAATGCATGCCGAGTAGAGGGCAACAATGACCTCTTTTTTCCTGAATGAGAACCCTTTTGTGATGAGTTGTGCCACATAGAAGGATTTTCTGACTACTGTGGTGATGTGATTATTAAAGGAGAGACTACTGTCCACCTGTGTCCCAAGGTCTCTTATCACACATTCGTCATTACCTAGACTGCCGTTTATGTGGTAGTTCATGGGTACAGAGTTTTTACCAAATGGGGATGACAATGCACTTTTAGGCATTGAGCTTGAGGCCATGCCTCTCACCAGGCATCTGTCTCAGTGTGGCCCTTCTGTAGAATGTTCACATCATTTGGGGACTTGACTATGGCTCCTAGTTTGCAGTCATCTGCAAACTTCATTAGCCAGAGGCCTTCTGTGTTAGCCTGTATTTCAGAGAAGTAGATACTGAACAGGAGAAGTTCCAGGACTGAATCCTGTGGTACTCCACTTGTCACTGGTTTGAAATCAGATTTGGAGTGTGCAACTTTTACAGTGTGGGTTCTGTCAGTGAGCCAGCTGGCAACCCATCTTGTGATGTAGGGGTTTATACCTAGTTTAGTGAGTTTAGCTATAATTCCAGAATGGGGGATGGTGTCGAAAGCCTTGTCAAGGTCAAGATAGGCTGTGTGAACCACCTTACCCTCATCTACAGCTTTGGTGACTGCCTCAAAGAAGTCAATCAGGTTCAGAAGGCATGATCTGCTTTTCACAAACCCGAGCTTGGTGGGGTCCAGAGTTTGGAGGTTACCAAGCTCTTTGTTTGAGTTCCATGATGACACATTCCATGGCCTTGTAGACCTGGCTAATCAGGCTAATAGGGCAATAGTTCCCAGGATCAATGGTGGCTCTCCCTTTGTGGAGTGGGATAACTGTTGCTGTGCACCATTCAGTGGGCACAAAGCCTGATGTGAGACTATGATTGAACATGGTGCTTAGGTGGGGAGCCAGTTCATTCTGAAGTTCATGTAAAATGCAGCCTGTAATGTTGCCCAGTCCCATGAATGCTGTGTTTTTGGTTTTAGAGAGTGCAGCTTTTACCTGCATAGATGTGATTACAGGGACTCTGTATTCTTCCTGTATAGATATGGGACCCTTAATGGGTGAGAGGGGGGGGAAAGTTAGCACTGAACCTATCTGCCAGGATGTTGGCAATATCAGTTGTTTCTGTAATTTTTGTGTTGTTGTGCTGTAACTCTGAGCAGATCTGGGTATTGCCATTGAGATTCTGGACATAGCTATAGAATGCTTTGTGGTTGCCCTTAGAATCAGTGGAGATTTTGTTTTCATAGCTAGCTTTAGAGGATCTTATAAGGGATCTCAGCTTCTTACTGAGGCTGACCAGGGAGCTACTCCACTCATGGGATTTTACTCTCTTTTGCAACAGTTTCTTCCTTCTGTTGTAGAGCTTGTTTATGGCAGGGGACCACCATATTGGCTTCCTTTTTTTGGAGAATAGCATCTTGGTTCTGTTTGGGATAGCATGATCCATGCACTCATGTAAGTGCTTATAGAGTGCATTTGTGTAGGATTCAGCAGTCATAACTTTATTGTCCATCTGCATGGGTGTCATGAAGTTCACCACTTCTGTCTTAAGAAGCATAAAGTTGGTGTTGGAGAATTTTTTTACCATGGTTTTCTTAATGGTGGGTGGGGGTGAGATGTGGATATTTAGGGTGATTAGCTTATGGCTGGATCTGACCAACGAGGAGTTGACTTCAGGTGTGGAACACCAGTCACTCATCTTGGTAATGACTAGGTCTAGGATATTGTTGCGCCTGGTGGGGGAGTGGATAAGCTGATCCAGGGCATTGGAATTTATGAATTCCAGAAAGCGTTGAGCTAAGGAGTTGGTACATGAGTAGTTTTCCCAGTTAATGGTGGGGTAGTTGAAATCACCCATTATTAGGGTGTTTGGTTGAACCCTAATATTTTCCAGTATATCAAGAAAAGAGGAGTGGGAATCCTGGGGCATGGTGGGGGATCTGTAGAAAGTTACAATTTGGATTGCAGTTTTGCCCAGAGTTAGTTGCACTTGGATAACCTCGGATGCATTATGCTGCACAACTTGCCTGGAGGTGTGGATATCCTTAATGAATATGGACACACTTCTGCCTTTGGTGTTCTGGTCCAGGTTAGATGACCGAAAAGTGTGGCATGAGTTATAGCTTGGTAATGCAGGGGTGCTCTCTAGAGCCTTGAGTCAGGTCTCAATCACTGCACAGATATCGATACTCTCCATTTTAAGGAGTGCCTCGAGTGAGTGCATTTTGAGATTAAGACTTCTAGCATTGAGTAGCATTACCCTTAGTTTTTGCTTGCCTGTTCCTGTTATGGTTGTGAATTTGTCATTTGAACCTTGTCTAAAAAAGGCACTATAGGGGCGGCAAGACCCTTAGTCAGTATCCAGAATCCCAGGGTCGACAGGTGCAGGCCATCTCTGGCAAAGCATCATGGTCTGTCGACCATGTCATCCCAGGCAGACAGATACTGGATCCCCTTAGAATGACACCAGATGCTTAGCCATTTGTTGAAGCCAATCATTTTGTCCTTGTATTGCAGTATCATTCTGGGTGATGGCAGGATGCTACTCAGGGCTAGGGGTCATACCTGCCTGGGCTACAAGATCGGAGAGCTCTTCCATGTCTCTTTTTATGTAGTCCAGGGAGATACATCTCAGGTCATTCACACCAACATGGACAACAAGAGAGTCATATTTGTACTTTTTGTGGAGTGACCTGAGTGCATAGGCTATGTGGCAGATACTGGCACCCAACTGGCAACTGACAGTAACCTTCTCCTTGTTTAGCCTAGTGAGTGGGACATCAGTGTCTCTGACTATAGAGTCACCTATGACTAGTGTGTTGAGTACGTTGTTTTGGCTTATGGGCTGTGGTTTATTGGCACACTGAGTCTGTGGGCTATGCGTCATTTGGGTATTGTTGGGTGGGTGGAGGTTGCTTGCATTTTTGCTTTAGAAATATCTGTTGCTTCAGCAGATTATTATTGAGAGCCTTTGTGAATGTTTTTGCGTTTCTATGTGTGGATTTTGGTGGTGTAGGTTTAGTGGGACTATGTGATGAGTGTGATGTCGTGCAAGTGTTTACCTTCTCCTCTTGACTGTCAAGTTCAGTCTTGGTTGGAAAGAGCTTTACCTCCAGTTTGGCTAGATAAGTGCATCTCTCACAGGTTGTGATGTTGGGTGATAGGAGGAGAGGGTTGCCTGTGTACATGAGGCAATTGCTGCATTGCCACAAGATGCCCAGATTCATCAGATGGACATGAGAGAATACTGGGAGCTGACCCTTGGACATGCCTGAATAAAAAACTATTTTCCTCTAGACAAGTGAGGAAAGTGAGTGTAAGAGCTGTTTTTCTCTAAGCAAGTGAGGAAAGTAAGTACAAAAACGGTTTTCCTCTAGGTAAAGAGGAAGGTTGAGTGCTGTAGTAATTTGTAGCTTATTTAGTGCTAATAACAAGTTCTGAACCAGTGTTGAGTACGAATAAGCAAATTCAAGTCCTAAAACTAAGAATCTGTACCTGGATCTTGTGGTAGATGGGCTACCTAGTGCTTACTACTCCCACTGATAAGCTAGAAGTCTCCCCTCCAACACAGAAAGGCTTGGGGGCACAGAAGCTTACAAGCAGTCCTGGATACAGTAAATCTGTAGCTGGACTAGACGAGTTACAGGAAAGGTGGGAAACAAGTGCAAACACAGGCTTTTAAACCAGAAGGTTGAAAGAGATGGAAAATCTGTGCAAACAGCCAATAAAGTACAATTTCTGGGCCAGAAACCCCTCTTGTGGTAGATCAGCCACCTAGTGGTTACTATTCCCACTGGTAAGCTAGAAGGCTTCCCTCAAACACAGAAAGGCTTGGGGGGCTCAGAAGCTTACAAACAGTCCTAGATAGAGCAAATATGTATCTGAACTAGACTAGTTACAAGAAAGGTGGGAAACAAGTGCAAATGCAGGCTTTTAAACCAGAAAGTTGAAAGAGATGGAAAATCTTCTCAAATGGCCAATAAACTACAATTTCTGGGCCAGAAACCACGCTTGTGGTAGATAGGCTACCTAGGGCTTACCACTCTCACTGATAAGCTAGAAGGCTTCCCTCCAACACAGAAAGGCTTTGGGGGCTCAGAAGTTTACAAACAGTCCTGGATACAGCAAATATGTATCTGAACTAGACAAGTTACAGGAAAGGTGGGAAACAAGCACAAACGCAAGCTTTTAAACCAGAAAGTTGAAGGCAATGGAAAAACTGCCCAAACGGCCAATAATCTACAATTTCTGGACCAGAAACCATTTTTGTGGTAGAGAGGCTACCTATTGCTTACCACTCCCACTGATAAGCTAGAAGGCTTCCCTCCAACACAGAAAGGCTTTGGGGGCTCAGAAGCTTACAAACAGTCCAGGTTACAGGGAATCTGTATCTGGACTAGACTAGTTATAGAAAAGGCAGGAAACAAGCTTAGAATTTTTTTTTTTTGGAATGTCGAAAGGGAGAAAGGAGAAACAGAATATAATTCAAAATTAAGGACCTAAGTGACCTGCCCTTTACAAATGTTCTCTCTGTATTAGGTATAATGAGCTAGTGACACTAGACTGGATTAGAGTTGGGAAAGAGTTGAACAGATGGGACTGGTAGGAGTGTCTGAAGTCAAAATATGAACTCACTGTACTCGGTTGAGTGAGCAAATGAGATAGACCCAGGAGGAGTGCTCAAACACAAAGTTACAGGAGGGGTGGACAATTCCAAAGCCACCAACATTAATACCACAACAAGAACAGGGAGGGCAGTAGGGAAACTAACTGCAGAGACATAGAGAGACCACAGTTTTCTATGAAACAATTAAATAGAAAAATAATTAACTATAGAGTGACGCAGACTACAATATTCAATGAAACAATTAAATAGACAGAAATATAAAATGCAGTACAATCATTAACACTGCAAGTTTGTACTTAACTCAGCTAGTGATGCAGTTGATTGTAGGTATGTAGCAGAAGCCAAACAACTAAGATATGGAGCAGTAATAAATTCAAAGCTTTGTGACTAACACTTATAAATATAGAGAAACCCTCTACTCTAAGAGTTTTAACACTGAATAACAATGAAGTGAAACACAATAGCCCCCACTTACTGCAGAGACAGAGATATACCTCAGTATTCTATGAAACAATTAAATAGAAAAATAAATAACTACAGAGATACACAGACCGTAATATTCAATGAAACAAATACACAGAAAAATAAAATGCAGTACAATCTTTAACACTGCAAGTTTGTACTTAACTCAGCTAGTAATGCAGTTGATTGTAGGTATGTAGCAAAAGCTACACAACTCAGATATTGAGTAGTAATAAATTCAAAGCTATGTGACTAACACTTATAAATACAGAGAAACCCTGTAGGATAAGAGTTTAACACTGAATAGCAATGAAGTGAAACACAATAGCCCCCACTTACTGCAGAGAAAGAGAGAGACCACAGTATTCTATGAAACAATTAAGTAGGAAAATAAATAACTACAGAGAGACACAGACCACAATATTCAATGAAACAATTAAATAGACAGAAAAATAAAATGCAGTACAATCTTTAACACTGCAAGTTTGCACTTAACTCAGCTAGTAATGCAGTTGATTGTAGGTATGTAGCAGAAGCCGAACAACTCAGATATTGAGCAGTAATAAATTCAAAGATATGTGACTAACACTTATAAATACAGAGAAACCCTCTAGGCTAAGAGTGTAACACTGAATATCAATGAAGTGAAACACAATAGCCCCCACTTACTGCAGAGGCAGAGAGAGACCACAGTATTCAATGAAACAATTAAATAGACAAAAAAATAAAATGCAGTACAATCTTTAACACTGCAAGTTTCAGCTAGTAATGCAGTTGATTGTAGGTATGTAGCAGAAGCCAAACAACTCAGATATTGAGCATAGCCTTCTCTATAACCTACAAAAATTAAAATCTATTATTAATTCTACCTCTATAGTACACCCTCAGCACCCACTTCCACTAACATCTTACCTCCTTCTACTCCTAACTGGCTGATCCGACCACTGTCACCACCTCTCAAGGTTATGTCACTTTTATATCTACCTGCGTTAACCACAGTTTGTATACAATGTCTTCTTTGCCTTCATGTTTTGTTAATGCATTTGCATAGAATCTTATTTTATAAAGCATTTACTGTAAAATGTATTATTATATAATTTTACTTTGGAGCTTTTCTCCCCGGGCCTCCGCTGAAAAGGGGCTTCAACCGAGTTGGACTATCCCGGTCAACAAATGTCAAATAAACAAACAAACAAACAAACAAATAAATAAATAAATAAAATGATGTAAGGATTCAAATATTTTTCTAATAAGGTGGACATTTGCTAAAATGGAAGGTTTGCATTAGGATGCAATTTCTAATGCATATCCAAGCAAGTTTTATGAGGAAAACCCCAAACTATGGTGAAAAATGTCATTCTGGGAAAATCTGCACAATAGAAAGGCATGAATGAAAACTTTATACCCATGCACCAACTGATGACCCAGCAAAATATTTGATATGCACAAAAAAGATACTTTCCTAGCCCAAGCCTTGAGCTGATAACCTTGAAATTAATAAAGGACAGCCTGGTCCTTGAGCAATAATAGCTTCTGAGGAAAGGCTGTAAAATGTTAACTAAAAGTGTCAGGCCACTCAAATGACTGAATAAACAACCCATTAGAATTCACTTAGGTGGGAATCATTTCAGAAATAGGGAGCCCTTGAGAAGATGAAAATTGGTGGGGAAAGTATGACTAAGGGGAGTTGTACTCTGACAGAAAGAAAGTTCTAGCAGGAGCACCTTGCCCATCCCAAAGAATAACAGCTGATGGGATATCCTCCATGAGTAACAGTATTACAACAACTTGAAATCTTGCAAATACCTAACATTTATAAGTGCAGAACAAGATGACCAGCACCTCAGAATATGTCTTTTCTCTGAATCCTTACTCTTTTTTTTTTTTGATTATTTTAATATAGGTGGGCTATAAAGGCCTTGTCATTATTCTTTCTAGATATATAATTGGGCTGCAGAGCCCGACACAAAAAGGTGCACATACCTAAACACACAATTTGCCTGGTTCCTAGGCCAAGTGGCTGAAACCTCAAAAGAAGGAACTTTCAGGATTTCACAAGTACTATTCTGCCAGGTATGAGACTAGACTCCTCTGAATCCTGGTTAAATATCCAATGTGCCTGCTGCTGGAACCCTTCTCCAAGCAGCTGTGCACAGACTTGGAGAAAACATAGTCTACTAGCACAAATTACTGTACTTGAGTCTCTTTGAAAGATTCCAGGCTGTGGTTTTAAAATTTGCTACTGTTATTATGTACTCATACTCTGGGATTTACACTGACAATCACCATTATAATTTCTACATTTTTAGCCCATGAAAATAGAATTGCATAACTTTAGGTACTGTAAAAGAAGACCTTAAGCAAAATTAGCCACTTGTGCAAATGGACCACAAAGGAAAAGAAGAAAACCATGAGCAGTCGGGAAGTAATAACACAAAGGAAAAGAAGAAAACCATGAGCAATCAGGAGGTAATAACACAAAGGAAAAGAAGAAAACCGTGAGCAATCAGGAGGTAATAACAAAAAGGAAAAGAAGAAAACCATGAGCAATCAGGAGGTAATAACAAAAAAGAAAAGAAGAAAACCGTGAGCAATCAGAAGGTAATAACAAAAAGGAAAAGAAGAAAACTGTGAGCAATCAGGAGGTAATAACACAAAGGAAAAGAAGAAAACCGTGAGCAATCAGGAGGTAATAACACAAAGGAAAAGAAGAAAACCGTGAGCAATCAGGAGGTAATAACAAAAAGGAAAAGAAGAAAACCGTGAGCAATCAGGAGGTAATAACAAAAAGGAAAAGAAGAAAACCATGAGCAATCAGGAGGTAATAACACAAAGGAAAAGAAGAAAACCATGAGCAATCAGGAGGTAATAACACAAAGGAAAAGAAGAAAACCATATGCAATCAGGAGGTAATAACAAAAAGGAAAAGAAGAAAACCGTGAGCAATCAGGAGGTAATAACAAAAAGGAAAAGAAGAAAACCGTGAGCAATCAGGAGGTAATAACAAAAAGGAAAAGAAGAAAACCATGAGCAATCAGGAGGTAATAACACAAAGGAAAAGAAGAAAACCATGAGCAATCACGAGGTAATAACACAAAGGAAAAGAAGAAAACCGTGAGCAATCAGGAGGTAATAACAAAAAGGAAAAGAAGAAAACCGTGAGCAGTCAGGAGGTAATAACAAAAAGGAAAAGAAGAAAACCGTGAGCAATCAGGAGGTAATAACACAAAGGAAAAGAAGAAAACCGTGAGCAATCAGGAGGTAATAACAAAAAGGAAAAGAAGAAAACCGTGAGCAATCAGGAGGTAATAACAAAAAGGAAAAGAAGAAAACCGTGAGCAATCAGGAGGTAATAACACAAAGGAAAAGAAGAAAACCATGAGCAATCAGCAGGTAATAACACAAAGGAAAAGAAGAAAACCATGAGCAATCAGGAGGTAATAACACAAAGGAAAAGAAGAAAACCATGAGCAATCAGGAGATAATAACAAAAAGGAAAAGAAGAAAACTGTGAGCAATCAGGAGGTAATAACAAAAAGGAAAAGAAGAAAACCATGAGCAATCAGGAGGTAATAACAAAAAGGAAAAGAAGAAAACCGTGAGCAATCAGGAGGTAATAACACAAAGGAAAAGAAGAAAACCGTGAGCAGTCAGGAGGTAATAACACAAAGGAAAAGAAGAAAACCGTGAGCAGTCAGGAGGTAATAACACAAAGGAAAAGAAGAAAACCATGAGCAATCAGGAGGTAATAACAAAAAGGAAAAGAAAAAAACCTGAGCAATCAGGAGGTAATAACACAAAGGAAAAGAAGAAAACCGTGAGCAATCAGGAGGTAATAACAAAAAGGAAAAGAAGAAAACCATGAGCAATCAGGAGGTAATAACAAAAAGGAAAAGAAAAAAAACCTGAGCAATCAGGAGGTAATAACACAAAGGAAAAGAAGAAAACCGTGAGCAATCAGGAGGTAATAACAAAAAGGAAAAGAAGAAAACCGTGAGCAATCAGGCGGTAATAACACAAAGGAAAAGAAGAAAACCGTGAGCAGTCAGGAGGTAATAACACAAAGGAAAAGAAGAAAACCGTGAGCAGTCAGGAGGTAATAACACAAAGGAAAAGAAGAAAACCATGAGCAATCAGGAGGTAATAACAAAAAGGAAAAGAAAAAAAACCTGAGCAATCAGGAGGTAATAACACAAAGGAAAAGAAGAAAACCATGAGCAATCAGGAGGTAATAACAAAAAGGAAAAGAAGAAAACCGTGAGCAATCAGGAGGTAATAACAAAAAGGAAAAGAAGAAAACTGTGATCAGTCAAGAGGTAATAACAAAAAGGAAAAGAAGAAAACTGTGATCAGTCAAGAGGTAATAACAAAAAGGAAAAGAAGAAAACCGTGAGCAGTCAGAAGGTAATAACACAAAGGAAAAGAAGAAAACTGTGAGCAATCAGGAGGTAATAACAAAAAGGAAAAGAAGAAAACCATGAGCAATCAGGAGGTAATAACACAAAGGAAAAGAAGAAAACCGTGCGCAATCAGGAGGTAATAACAAAAAGGAAAAGAAGAAAACCGTGAGCAATCAGGAGGTAATAACACAAAGGAAAAGAAGAAAACCGTGAGCAATCATGAGGTAATAACACAAAGGAAAAGAAGAAAACCGTGAGCAATCAGGAGGTAATAACAAAAAGGAAAAGAAGAAAACCGTGAGCAATCAGGAGGTAATAACACAAAGGAAAAGATGAAAACTGTGAGCAATCAGGAGGTAATAACACAAAGGAAAAGAAGAAAACCATGAGCAATCAGGAATTAATAACAAAAAGGAAAAGAAGAAAACTGTGAGCAATCAGGAGGTAATAACACAAAGGAAAAGAAGAAAACCATGAGCAATCAGGAGGTAATAACACAAAGGAAAAGAAGAAAACCGTGAGCAATCAGGAGGTAATAACAAAAAGGAAAAGAAGAAAACCGTGATCAATCAGGAGGTAATAACACAAAGGAAAAGAAGAAAACCATGAGCAATCAGGAGGTAATAACACAAAGGAAAAGAAGAAAACCGTGAGCAATCAGGAGGTAATAACACAAAGGAAAAGAAGAAAACCGTGAGCAATCAGGAGGTAATAACACAAAGGAAAAGAAGAAAACCGTGAGCAATCAGGAGGTAATAACAAAAAGGAAAAGAAGAAAACCGTGAGCAATCAGGAGGTAATAACACAAAGGAAAAGAAGAAAACCATGAGCAATCAGGAGGTAATAACAAAAAGGAAAAGAAGAAAACCGTGAGCAATCAGGAGGTAATAACAAAAAGGAAAAGAAGAAAACCATGAGCAATCAGGAGGTAATAACAAAAAGGAAAAGAAGAAAACCATGAGCAATCAGGAGGTAATAACACAAAGGAAAAGAAGAAAACCGTGAGCAATCAGGAGGTAATAACACAAAGAAAAAGAAGAAAACCGTGAGCAATCAGGAGGTAATAATACAAAGGAAAAGAAGAAAACCATGAGCAATTGGGGGCGGGTATTAGCTATAATAAAATAAAGGGGACTGTGGCTCTGCACTGCTAAGAGTGCTATAACAGATATATACATCTAGCAACAGAGGATAAGAAAAGTAAAGAAAAAAGATGGAAGGCCATATTCATGAACACCTACACTAAATGTACACTAAGTGTGCACTCAGTGCACATGACCTGCTTTCAAGAGCATCCTAAAAAACATTTTTTGTGCTGTCCATTCAGAAAGATTAGACTAAGTATAGATGTAGTCTACACATTGAGTTAACCTTTATGAAGCCCGCTCAATATTTAAGGTTGCAAAAAATCAGTATAAAATTTAAACTAGGGGGAAACAGGTAGGAGTTATGCTTACAGTGTGTAGTCCCTCAGAATGGTTTACACTTAGTGTAGGTCTTAAATGTTCAGCAATGAAGATGTGCAGGAACATGACCAGGCTGGCAACATGCCCTTTTCTCTGCTTTTTCCATCGAGCAAATCAGACTTTATTAGGTAAAACAAAAACAGCAGCAGCCTTTGTGTAAGTATTATAACAATATATATTCCTCATGTTCTATTGCCCTGTCAAACTGTGTCATTGGACTATTAAGGTGACCACAGTACAGAAATATATCCTTCCCTAGGTTGATATGTAAGGATGCTTTTCCAGAAATAGTACCTGTGAGCCAAAATTCTAGGTATTCATCAGGAATATCCAGTGTAACTATAAGAAAAAAATGCTGTACCTCTCAGGTAACTGTTTATTCATGAGTTTTGCAAGGGCCTTCCTTAACGGATCATCTGGATGACTCTATGAAAGGCAGTAAAATAAGGATGCCATTAAAATATATTATAGAGCAAGCAGTTTCTAGTCAGTAAGGATAATTTATGAAAAGAATTAATGCAAACATCTAGTATTAATGGAAGTGCAATGTCCAAAACAATAAAATAATGATTATTATGAAAAAGAATGCTTTCTACAAAGCTTTGTCAAATAGAAATAAGGTACATGTTTATAAAATAAACTTTGAGAGTAAACATCCATGAAAATGATCTCTATTCATGCAGAAAAGCAGCAAATATGCCATGTGAGAGATACTAAGGAAAAACTTTGTAAAGCTGTGTTCTAAACACCAGGAATGACAGAAAATGGCACATCTATAAACTGCATGTTGATTTTTAAGTAATAAGAAAGACTTAACTCATTTGATGCCAGAAGACAGAAAACTGAAATAGATTTGTTAAAATGAAATAAATACATAAGTTAAAAATAATACGGTAAACCAAGAAATGCAAGGAAAAATCAGCTAAAACAAAGGCACAAATAAAGAACTCTTTGATGCCTAAATATCTTATCCTTGCATTCTAGCAAAAATAGAAAAAAATTTGGTAATTGAAATAAGTAGCAGTGAAATAGCAGTGCATCAAATGCAAAGCCTTTTTAAAACACGGGTTATTTTTTCAATAAAATGAATAGAAGTCATAAGAAAAAGTAGAAAAAAAGGAGGTAATATGACTTTTTCATTAAAACCAACGTGAAAGCAGAATATGTAGAGCCAAGAGAATCTAAGGTGATGGCAATTAAAATTAATGATCAGGACCTGTTCTTTGTCACTACGGAATTTTTTCTAGGTCTTCGTGAGTGGTGAGAAAAATATAATTTATTCAGACACTTCTCAGTATAATTAGCAACAAAGGCTGCATAGTACTACATGATTTAAAGGCAACATAATTCATTTAAAGTTGCATAGTCTAGTCCAAGCCTTCTTTTAATGCATTTGTCTTTATCTCTGACAAGAAATGTGGAAGAAAATAGAAAAACTAAAATGATTGTTTTAGTTACACTCTCCAAGAAACCTGTGTATATTATTGTCCATAAGGATGAGATAAATTCTGCAATGTTATTTTTTAATGGTTTGGCAAGTTATGTAAAAAATAAAAGTATGCTTGGCATACAGAGAAAAAAAAGACATTCATGGTTAGAGCTGAGATACTCAGGTGTAATGTTGTCTTGTACATGAACATATGTCTTTTATAATCCTAGAGAAAATGTATTGGTTTGTAAACTTAAATGGGTGTGGGGCACCTTACTCCACTGAAAAAAATAATGATTTTCAGTTTTTTACAATCTTGGGAGTATCACAGTTATAAACTGGGAACTCCCAAGGTTTTAGAGGTTTTAGATTTGCTAAATCTTGTGTATGCTAAATGGCACAAGACTATTCTTAGTAAAATTCACATTGATATTGTTATAAGTGCATACACAATATGTTTATACAATCAGAGCACCAGTTATTATGCATTTTTTTAATGCTATTAAGAAGTCCATTCATAGAAGTCTGGCTGAACTTGAAACAAAGGTATTGACTTGCATTTTATCAAAGATTTACTTTGGTGTGCAATTTTTCAGTGAGACTTATCAACTTATGTTTATGTGGACAAATCATAATAGAAATTGCTGACCATGCATAAACATTGTGGGGTCACTTCAGAAACAATAAGTAACATCTCCAACCACAGATATCAGGAAACCATTATTTTTGGTACTTATGTTGCACCTTATCGCACGTCATCATTTCTTCAAAATCCATGGGCAGCATATTCTTGTTAGTCTTTGAATATCAGAGGTAATGCCATTTTTGTTCATTTATGTTTGTCATATATGCTGCTTGTGTGATGTATTGTGATACAAGGTAGGATAAACTCATAGATGACAGAAAAGGTATTTATCCATCCATCCATCCATCCATCCATCCATCCATCCATCCATCCATCCACAGCTCTTTTTCCCATTTCCCATATCAGATTAGGGTAGTGATGGCAAACCTATGAAACGTGTGTCAACTGTGACACACCACAATGTTTTTGGTGACACACCAATGTTCTCCAACACCCAAAATACCAAAGAAATTGAATGAACAAAAATACAAGAAATATGTGACCCTGCACTTATTTATTAAAACGTAGCAACAAAAAAGTCATTAATTGATGTTAATCAAATCAAATGCAATGTGTTCCATATTTTTGTTCAGTTCAATTCAAAATTACTATTAAAAGTAGGGTAATTTTTTGATACAGTATTTTAAGCCTAATTATCAGTGCATAAATTGTTATCTCTATTGTAAGTCACTGATTTTTCTTTTACTTTTTAAAACATAGCAACATACATGATTAGACTGTCCCCGGGATTCATGAAGCTCGGCGCAAGGCCGGCGTAAGGCCTGCGCCGGCGGTGCATGGAATATCCGGCGCAGTAGCGCCATATACATATTAATGAGAGTGCACCGGAATCACAGACACGTGCGTAGTGTACGTGAGCGAGCCCAGGTAGGATGCGTCTGGAGGCGTGTCTAAGCCGGCATGAGGTGAGCAACCTAATGTGCTGACAGCCACGGTCCGCCCACAATAGTAATGGCAGCAGCCAGGTCCTGTGCAGAATGAAACGCACGTACAGTATGCAACATAGTCCCCGTCCCAAATTAACGGAGAAGCAAATAGAAGCCACGAAGGCATAAGTGTACCCGCCCAAGGAGCAAAGGATACGATAAGACCGCTGCTCGTCCCGCAATGCACTGTCAGTGTTTACACTCAGAGAAGGTGTACAGTCAAGCATGTCAGCGCCGCACCGACATAGGAGCAGCGACTAAGGTCACCACCTGTCCCACTTTGGTTGGGGCAGTCTCCATGGACAGTTGTGTCCCAAAAACGATTAGAAATGGCTGATGTGCTACGATTGTAGGACACAATGATATCCCGTATTTAATGTAATGGTAGCATGAATTGGTTATTTCTGTAACAGAAATACCTAAATGACACAAGAAACAGAATAAGCAAGGAAATTGCCACAATAATAAGCATATTATTTAGGCAAGCAAGTGAATTTCTATGCTATATAGTGACCGGTTGTATGTGTCGGCCTGTAAAGTCAGATGTGAGTCCCGGAAATATCCCAGATCGGAAAATGGAAAAGGTGGAAACCCCAGTAGCGACATGGGCATGGTCACCAGGGTTACCTGCTGTCCCAATGTGCCATGGACAGTCCCTGATTGGACAGTCGTGTCCCTGCAACAATCGTAAAAATGGAAAATGACCTCCGATCCCCTGCCACGCAAATTCCGGCAATATACATGTAAATAGTAGCATAAAACATATACATTACGATATGGAACACAGACATGGCATAAGAAAATAAATAAGGAACCCAAACGCTTACAGAATAAGCTCATAGTATGGCAAACAAGTGAAGTTCTGTCAACTGCACTAGCCCTGGGTATGTGTAGTCCTGCAAATTCAAGTGTCCACATAACATGCCCCACTATGGGCATTGGAAAAGGTGCCAACCATAATGGTCACAAGCAGTAGTGACAGTACATAGCCGGGTAGCTGTGCTGACATAACAACAGTAAGGAAGCAAGATACCTCAAACACAGGCAAACATGTGCATAGCAACATATCCCAGACCCAGCAACGTCTCTGTTGCATACACTGGATGGTGTATGATGAAGTGTAATATCCAGAAGCAGAACCCATGCATTCGGATGTACTACACAATAGCCTCATTGTACATGTCAGTCACACCCATGTATACCCCTGCACCCAAACCTGCTAGCATCCGTGGTGCAGCTATACAACCACACACAATGTGCATACCTGAACTGTGGTAAGATGTTTGTGTTAGGCAATGCCACGCTGGCAAATACGCACCACATGTCACCAACCCACCGCAGGTACAGATATGTAAATGGCTGCATGTGAATGTGTCAGCAGAATGTGTACATCCGCATGTAGTATGTACCCGCCCAAACCATCTAGGTTTGCATACGACACGGTGGACATACCTGTACAGATGTGGACAAGTCGGGTCGATGGATCACCGCGATCGATGATTATCTTTGCAGTGAAGGCGATCACATATAGCGGAACAGGCGCCTACCAAACAGGACGCCCTAACAGGGTGCTACAGGCAAAGAAGGGGAAACTGGGACATCACATGTGGAGATTAGCGTAGCTGGACGGACAAATACACACGGTCAAGGTAAAGGACGGAACAACATGCATATGGCCGGATGGATGTTGTTCAGAAATATATAGAAACACATATGAAGTTCCAGTTTACACTCAAATACTATATAATGTATTGAATTGTACCGCATAATATGGCAGTAGAACTAAGCCTGCATGTAATTGGTGAAGCTAAGCTGTACTGTGATGGAATTCTGAACCTGGCAGTAAGCAGTACAGCAGGCTCATGTCTGTCATCATTAATTATTTGCTGGGTTACAGAACAATAAATGTATGTACATGCATAACAGCACTCCTTCCCCAGAGGAGGATGGCCTTGTGAGCTCTATCGAAGATAGCAGTACAACTCCTTACCAGAGAGACAAAGCAACGTATTAAGAAATTAACTGTCCACTGTATCGTAACAGTCTAGGGTCCTTGAAACAGCTACAATCACAAAAGGATACTGTAATGTACAAGGTGCCTTGCAAGGCTGTGTTATTCCCATGAGAAAACAATTTAAAAGCACGACCCCAGCACCCACGTATGTATAGACTATTGCGGACCATAGTGATGGAAATGCCCTGTGACCGACCACGCCAGTAAGGTGGGCAAAAGCTGATTGTAAACACTATATAAAGAAACTGCTTACTGTATAGAGTCAGACAAAACTCTCATACTTGGACTGTATATTATTTAGCCTGCCTGTGTACACTACTAAAACGTTCCGAACCCGAGCCTCCTGTGTTATCGGCTGTCACTTAGAAAAGCCTACTGATAACTACAGTCTGGTTGTAACAACTTATTTCACATTGTGATCCTTGTAATCCGGAATTCCCTTGGTAAGCTACAGGTCAGAGTGCATGGCTGGTTAGACATGTACGCTGGAGAATATGCATAAATGGTTCTTCTTGAATGAAAAGACCTCCGACTGAATTGTTGTGTGTAAAGAGGCTGTTTACTGTCTGATCTGTGGCTGAAAAGCGGAAAACTGGATCCCAAGAAGAAAACGTGCAGCCTTAAACAGGAGGCCCAGGTAAGGAGTGTCTGCCTTTTGTGTCTATTGTAGATCAGGGACCAGACTACATTGTGTTTCTGTTAACAGTAGTGATATCGGGTCAAGACCTACCCACATACTGTTAAATCTGAACATAGGTCAGGGGAACACACAGCAGAGTAAATAGTGATTGTAGACACTACAGTGGATACAGGGAAGGAGACACACGTGTTATGACAGAAGGGTACGTGAGCAGTCGTGGTAGAGAATATGGGAGATTATTGAAGCAACAGATCATGTGATCCGCGGTTGACGGGTGACGTGAAGAATATGCAATCGCAGAGAGCACATAATGTGAGTTACGCAGCAAAATGGGGTAATAAATATGACATTGATGGTATATTAGGCAACATATCGTTACTGAAACATTGTAATCCCTGAAAATTTGATGCATATGTTCCAAGGTAAACACCTGTTCCACCCTGAGAGGGATATGCCCTCTGGCCAGCCGTGTCCTGTAAATAAACCGAACAATGTCAAATGTCCTGATATCTCAGGACAAACATTTCCCAGATATATATCAAAATGGTAGCATAAAACAGTAAATTTGTATGTGGAACAGCAAAATATAATAATAAACAGAATAAGCAACTGAAATGCTACAACAATTGGTCGCCTCCTGGCAAAACGTGAATACCTGTCCTATGTACTGGCCGTGGGTATGCATTTTCCAGGCAAATTACACGCTCAACACTAATGTCCCACATTGTGCATTGGAAAAGGTGGCAGCCCTAAGATGTGCAGGCGACAAAACAGCGACAATTGGGTATCCGCCATGCACATCGGTGGACTGAGGTAGTGTAATCAAGGGAATAGAACACTACAAATGGCTAAGCATCATACGTACACAGAGAAGATCATAATACAGTAGTACCGATCGCCCCCCCCCCACAACACCCTACCACCGCAGATACCACATGCAGGATATTAAGCGGGAGGGCAGGCTAGTCCCCACATCGCTATCCTGTGGCAACAGAGGTAGCACAACGAACAAATGTAATAGAAGCTATTGAAACCACATCCCAAACACGTAACATACCTAGGGACACCCGAGTAAGAACACAGTACTAAAACAGAGTGAGGATATCTGTCAATTAATTGAAGTACCGAACCATCATGCAGGACAGGAAGGCCAGGACCCAACCCCTGTAGCGTATAGACCGTGGACACCAGAAGATATCTGCAAAGTCATAGAGGGAATTCCCATCCACAAAGTAATCGCTATTCACCATGCAATACCCCTGTATCTCCTGATCGGAAACCAAAAGGGGAATGGCGGATGGTACAGTATGTATAAGCTGTAAATCATGTAAGAATACTTAGGGTAGCGTTGGTGCCAGACCCACACACTATATTCAATGCTATGAACATGCCACAGAAGTATCTTACCGTGGTACATATAAGCTATGCTTACTTTGCAATACCTATACATCCACATAGTCCGTATTGCTTTGCTTGTACAGTCAGGGTGACAGATACAGCCATACCCGGCTATCGCTGGGCTACTGTGAAAGTACAATGATATTCTCACAGGGGATGGCTAGCTACATTCCGGTGTCAACTCCTCCCGGGCCAGTCAAGCTCCACTTTAATTGATGATATTCTGCTTGCGGCCCCTACCCAGCAGCAATGTATGGAAGATACAATAGCATTAATGAGATAATCAGCAGAACAGGGACATAAAGTAAGCAAGCATAAATTGCAACTACAGAGAATACAGGTCAATTACCTGGCATATCTGGTATCCAAGTAGGGTAGAACATCACATGACGATAGGAAGGTAGCAATATAATAAGCACCCAAGCCAACTAACAAGAAGGGAATGATGTCGTGTCTGGGCCGACTAACACATGTTAAATCTGGATACCAAACAATGCTGTGGAATCCGCTGTATTGTTTGCCTTAACCTTTAATACACTTATGGCAGCACAACACATAGTACACCGGATTACAGTAGCAGAAACAGCTGCTATGCAGACTAGAACGATTGATAGCCTCAACAGCTGTAGTAGGTCTCGTGAATAATCATAACACATGTTGTCAGACCGTAGATTGTAAGCGGAGATATATGACGACAGTCTTGATGCAACAGCAGGGAAGTAAGCAACGCTAAATAGCTGACTACTCATTGCAGTTGGACACTGTGGCATGGTCAGTGCCACATTGTGTACAGGCAGTTGTTGTAGCACCCATGGCAGTACAGGCCCCGGCCGTAATGTTACTAGACCACCCTCTCACTGTGAGAATGTGTCATGCAGTTGCGATCAATCTGCTGCAAGAGAAGATAGAATTCCTGACTCGTGCTAGACATTTGTCATGTCTGACCATACCACTGAGTCAACCTCACATGGTGATTGAACGTTGTACAACATGAAACCTATCAACGCCACGTCTGACACCTGTGTATGGCACACCACACAGTTGCCTATACGAAATGGATTAAATAACTACACACAGACATGATAACACTGATATACCCTTAGATGATGCAGAGGTGACAGTTAATGTGTACGGATCATGTAGACAGAGTCCTACAGGAACGAATGAAGTAGTTTATGCAGTAGTTATTGATAATGACATTGTAGACGGCCAAACCCTGCAGCATAACGTGTCTGCTCAAGCAGCAGAATAGATAGCTTTAACACGTGCTTGTACTGTAGCGGAAAATGATGTGTGGACATATGTCCCGATAGTCATTCTGTTGTCTGTGCAGTGCATGTTTATGAGCAGCAGTGGAAGAATAGGGGAATGATAACATCCACCGGTAAACCGATTAATCATGCGCATACGTACCTGAATGCATTAGACTACATGCAGTTACCCACTGAAGTAGGTAATTGTAAATGTGCAGGGCATAGAAAGCAACAGGATAACAGTAGGAAAGTTGAGGCATGAGCTCATGCACCTGCAAAACAAGCAGCGGCACAGTTGGAAAGTGTCTGTGTGAATGAGGAATGACAAACCTCAGACTGTTTAGATGTAGAAACTGTACAAACAATGCAAACAGCAACTACGAAAGCAGAAAAGCCGACGTGGTTATGACGAGGAGCAATCCTTGAACACGGACTGCACATATCCACAGTGATAAAGCCAATATTAACGCCTAATATATTCAGATATGCGGCTTTGTGGAGCCATGGGTAGAGACATGTCTCAACAGGGGATGGTACATTTGGTTAACAGAATACCCCTAACATACGGAATTACTTAACCACATACAAACCTCATGAGCAGCGTGTCACGCTTGCCGAGATATCATGCACAGGGAGTATTTAAACCGAAGGGAGTGAGTTTACCTACACCACCCTAACCGCTCCGCATTATTTGTATGGAATTCATACATCTGCATAAATGTGAAGGGAACAAATACTGTTTAGCGATTACACATATATATAATCAAAATGGGTAGAAGCATTCCCAACCAGTAATCCGGATGCAGCAGCAGTGGCAAAGGTGCCAGTAAAATTAAGTATCCCTAGATCTGGCATGCTGTAAAGAAGCTACAGTGACAATAGAACACATGTAGTTAACCAGACAATCACGCTACCTGGGGATTACTTCAGATACCATGAATGTCAATTGCATGTACAACCCACACTCAGCACGACTGCTGCCGCCGAGAATGGGATCCCGAGAAATAAGTAGAGGAGTTTGGTGGGTGACATCCAGACGAAGTTACATGAGCTGTCTACCTCTAGCATTGCTGAGCATGACAACAGTTCCAAATGTAAAGTGCTGCACCCACTTCAAGTAGTATGTGGAATGGCATATCATGTGCCAGAGTGGAAAGCTGTCATGCCTGCAGAGCCGGAGGTCGATGACTCAGTAGTAGGTGACATGAGAGGATTGTTAACTAGTAACACTGTTCTTCAGTTAAAGTCTGTTACAGATAAGAGCAAACGAAGACGGAAGCATAGCTGACACCAGTATCCTGTGTGTATGTCACTGTTATCCAAAGAACATTATTGCCAAGTGGACAGTGCGAATGTCTGTACCGGTACTGTTGGCAACGCCACCGCAGTAAAGTTTGCAGAGAGGTCGCCCTGGGTCCACCTCATTTCTCAAACTGGTAAAGGATATCAAGTCTGATTGACATCTTGTAGCTGATATACCAAAGAGCCCGAATCACCCGCTAAGACTGTATAACAATACAAAGCAACCCCAAAGACATTTATGTTTGCTGTCCTAATGATTATACACCTATTAACCATGTTTGTGTTTACGCTACAATTTCCGGACCTTACCTGCATATAACTACACGGATACAAATACTGATACGTGATGAACTGGCCACAGAGTGTCTTCCACACTTCAACAGATACCTAGGCATGATGCGGTGCATATAGAGACTAGGAACACATTAAATTGCTGTGTTTGTACTGCCATACCTACATCATATGGAGGACTTCCGATGCATGTTGTCCCCTTGGGATAGATTGAGACTTGTGAATATCTACACTTTGATACAGGTTCTGTGAGATCACAGGACAACGTGGCAATGTACTTACCTGTTACACAAAAAGGAATTGTATGTTATCATAAACATGGTACAGTTTCAGTTGGTGGGAGTATTTGTAACATAACTGTGTCTTACTTAATGTCATATAACAGCCAAAGATCACAGTACTACTTGTAGCACCATTCCTAATTTGTATTGAAACATCATGAGAACAATGTTGAAGGATGTGCAGAAACATCCTGAATTGTATAAACAGTCCTCTGTTAGAGACAGGAATTTGTTACATGCAGAGGTAACCCGCATCAGTAATAAAGTAGAATATAGTTATGTTGTTTGTGGGAAATAAGCATAGCAATGGTTACCTGGGAATTGGTCCGCAGTTGTTATTTGGGTTATCTGGCTCCAGTCACATGACATACTGTACAATTGCCTGGGTGCGAAACTAACTATAACACATATAGCTCAAGAACTGGGAACACAGTCGAGAAACCTACTAATCCAGTGGGTGAAATGGAAGCTGTTCTGACATGTCAGTCCTCTGCAAGAGATAAAGGAATACCGATTCATATGGACTTCAGTGACAGCTGCCACAACCTGGGCTGGAACACCCCAGCTTCTGGAGTAGTGAAATCAATCAGGAACAGAGGAAGTTATCCAAAACTGTCGGAGGAAGGATGAATGTGACTTCCCGCTCCTGAACATGTGACTGATGAACTGGATGCAATGAGAACTGTTGTGTCACAAAATGTAATAGTGCACGACTGCACCGTGGCGCTGAGAATTGGTACGCGCGCGCTTACTGAAGAAGATCGCTGTGTCCAACTACCACATGAAGAGACCAAAAGCAACGCCCACCTACAGGTAATATAGCAGGTGTCATCCATGGCGGAACCAGGCCCAAACCCACTGCCGAACCATTTCCACAAACCATTGGGTGGATGGGGTCAGTCATACTGAATATCATGATTGCCATTTGTGTTGTTCTGCTCATATTGGGAGCATGTGTCTAGTGCCGGATACTGTGCATGTAAGTATTAGTCAGGGACTCTGGCAACATACCTGTACCCGAGACTATGTATCAAGACCTGTAGTGGTATTTGTCAATAGAAAATGCAATCCTACTTGCAATGTACATCAAATTACTTGCCTAGTTAAACGCTCCACAGAGGAAGACGCCAGGAATGAAATAATGTTGTATATGTCTCTGGATAGAGTAGAAGCAATCAAAGGAGGGAGAATGTTAGCAAAATACATATTTAAACATAATATGACGTGCAACTTTAGAAGCTAATAGTGTATAATGCATATTATTCTACCTGACAATATAGCAGTACAGCTTCTCATGCATGTAATTGCTTGTAGTGTAGCTGCAGTGTGATTGAACCCTAACCCTAGCAGTAACCAGTGCAGCAGGTGTATGTCAGTCAGCATTAGTCATCTGCTCGGTTACAGAATAATACATGTATGTACAGGTATATCTGTCATCCTTCTACTGAGGAGGATAGGCTTGTGAGCTGTAACACAGAGTACAGCTGCTCAGCAGAGAGACACAGGAACCTAGTAGGACACGGAGTGAGGACTGAATATGAACAGTGTTGGAACCGTGTCAGAGCAGAACTTACCAAAGTACAGTCTAACTGAATATGTGGCTCGCAAGGTTGGGCTATCCTCATGGGAAAACATGTAATAAGCATTACCTGAGCACTGTTGTAGGAATACAATGTTCTGTACTCTAGCAATGTAAATGCCTTGTGACTGACAACATCATTAATGTGTGCAAAAGATGATAGTATACAGAATGCTCATACAGATGTAACATGTATAGAGTTGAACAAATGTCTAAACTTTGACTGCATACTCCTTTGCCTCCTGCTGCACAGTAATAAAATGTTATTAATCCCAGCTTCCTGTGTTAATGAGTGTCATGTTGAAAATACGAATGAGTGTTACAGTTTGATTTAAAAGACTTAATTGACAGATGTTTACGTTCTAGCATTGGAATAGGTCAAGACAAACATCACAATGTCCATGTGTACCACATACACACAGCCAGTAACACGCAGTAGTAGTGCATGAAGGCATACACGACTGTGGGAATAGTACAGGACATATGGCACGTGCCAAGTGCAGATGCATGACACAAACACCAGGATGGGTGTCCCTGCAAAGAGGAACATGTGCCAACTACACCTCCCACAGATGTACTGGCAATAAAAACACATGGCAAACACACAGACACACTACTGTCCAACACATGACTGCAACGGAGCCTGGTCAAACACCAACATGAAGCATGCACAAACAGGGACTTGAGTAATGTTTGCCTTAACACCCCCATAGGCCAAAGAAGAATAGAATGGACATATGCATGTAATGCTGTGAAGGATGTGTGGTAGTCCTCAGTATCACAGTGTTAGGGACACAGATACACTGTCATCAACTGTGACGTATGTGCAACGTACACAGCATACCTGCATGTAATACAGAGGACAATCATGTGCCACAGAAATATACAGTGGCGAAAGACTATAGTGGATAGACAATTGTACATGTGACAAACTATGAATATAGGTTCACACGTCCATAGGTACAGGGTAGGCCATCGTCCCAGGCCCAGCCATAATACTACACCATAGTTAGGATGACTTTGCCAACCTTCTGTGCTTCAGATGAAATACCCATGATATTGCTGTATCTCCGACAAGCAGTGATAATGATGTAATCCCTGGCCTATACCTGCAATTCTCCATCCAATGGACAACATAGCTGCGAACAAGGCTAGGAAGGATGTCTGTCTCACATGTACTGTGATGTAGATCCACAGCATAATGATTGTCTGGGTGATATATGTGTCACCCAAACACATCCCATGAATGACCGTGACAAGGTAAATGTCACCTGCCCTAGTGATTCTGAGGGATGCGGATACAGTAGGTGAAGCATACACATGACATATGGGTTGACATGGCCTTGTATGTCAGGCACAGGTCAACACCAAACAGCAGGTATGTGACGAGATGTGGCAGGGGTCCTACATGTGGGGCAGCATTACACAAAATGGTGTCATCCTGCATCTGTACAACGATCAACCTATGTGGGCTTCCCAGCTGCTGTAGGTGTATGGTCAGATACAGTCTGAATGGGGCAATGTAGTAGATCATAGGTGTAACACGTAATGGGTACAAGGGAACAATGACCTAGCCTGATGTAGATGTGAATCCCTGCACCAACAGGTGGGCAATGTAGAAGACCCACACAACCACGATAGCAACGCAGTGTGTGGAATGAATGGTGACCATCCAACACTGTCCCCTGATTCCTGGTAATCACCCCTGTGCTGAGTGGACAGCCACCTATATGCTGGACAGGGGTGACCTAGTACTTCTCCACAGGTATGATGTTGCATGACGTTGCATTTAGCTGTGGGACATGTCCCTGACAGCAGATATGCATACCTGGGAGGCCCCTTCAAGGATATCTGTGTCAGATGTCTGTCCCACTATGGCACCTGTTTTGCAGTCATCTACAAACACTGTTGCCCATAGCACCCCTGTGTGTGCCTGTACCGTGAAGATGTAGGTGTATGACAGGAGTGCACACATGGAAGGGCCCCATGGGACACCACTTCTGACAGGCAGTAGGTCTGATATGCTGCCAGCAACTATGACCGTGGGTTGTGTCACATAGACAGTTTACAACACATTCTGTGATGTGCGTGTTCACATCCCAGCCAATGGGTTTATCAACGATACCTGAGGGGGGTAATGTGATGAAGGGCTTTGCCAGGTCGAGGTAGGCTGTATGGACTGCAACACCCCCATCAGTGGCCTCGGCGACTGTCCTGAAAATGTCAACCATGCTTTAAAGGCATGAACCGCCCCTGAACAAGACAAACCGTGTGAGGCAAAGTAAGTATGTCCCCTATGCAGTCATGTACGAGCCACAGTATGATCCCTCCCATGTCTTTGCAGATAGGTCTCCTCAGGGTAATGGGACAGTAATAACCAGCCTCAGTGGAGGTATTGGCCTTCTGACGGGACTACAGCTGCCATGTGACACAACCTGGGTACCCTACCTGAGGTGAGGCTACAAAGAAATAGCTGTCCTAACTGTGGGTCCAATTCATAACCGAGATAGTGGAGTACACAGCGGGTCACCAGCTGGTCTCATCGATGCTATGTCCACTACCCTGGAGAGAGCATGTCCCACCTGTGTGTCACAGAACATTAGGTGACCACAAACCAGTGGTACACACATCTCCTCATGTGTGGGGAGGGTGTGGAGATGTCCTCACTGGACTTGTCAGCCTGTATGTTGGCAATGTGTGTATGTTGAGTAAACCCCACCTCTATGTGAACCCAGTCAGAGCATATGTGGGACTGAGCTCCCAGGTGTCCAGCATAGCAACTGAAGGTGGTATGATTGTTAGCCAGGTCCATGTAGGTATATCTGTGGAATGTGCCCTGACTATTTCATGACAGTGTGTAAGTCTACACATATGATGACCAAGGGTGTCACACCTCACAAGGTGTCTGCTCCACCTTGTAGTAGCCACCTCCTCGTGTTGTACATTTTGTGTATGGCTGGGGTACACCACACTGGATGCTTGGCATTGGTACAGTGAACCACAGTTGGGTAAGTGAATGACTGGCTCATGCAGTCCTGTAGGTACTGGTAGATGGCAATGTGATTGATGCAGTGGCTGCCGCATTCATCGACCACTGGCTCAGGGTCCTTAAAGGAGACCACAGTACAGCGCAGTATTGTGTAGTCTGCCTCTGAGCAAGCAATGTGTATGGTAACTGGCAACACTCACAGCAACGGATGCCAAAAGCAGAAGCCAATGTCCAAATAACATAGATCAACTTCTGCATGACAATATGTGTTATCATACATGTATTGACATGTGTCTGCCAATTACAATTGGAAATGGCCGTAAGACTGGCCTAAAGTTCCCATGATGTACACAGTCTGGGGGTGTTGTTCCGATAATAAAGTGGCAATACCTCCCAATCGTGACCTCTGGGTATGGTATGAAAGTGGTTGTTAACCTGCAACATTGGATGTATAGCATTGGTTTCTGGTGTCGGAAGACATGGTTCCTGTAGCACAACACAGTATGGGTAGTCACGCACACATACACGATTGCTGAACACACAGCATCAGTGAAACCCACTGCTCACAAGGACACAGTCCGACAAGCTCTACACTTTACATATGCACAGTGGTGTCCATTGTAGGACCCAAAAATTGTGGAAAGAATCGAATAATGTCTTATTTCAATGCGCATCCTGAAATCATTGTCGCCACAGGTACACATATGCACCGCAAGCGTGTTTAATGTTGCTGATAGCTGTCCATGTAATGCAGCACAGATGCACAGAAATACCCAGGGTACCGGTCCATAGAACTGCGCCCACATCACAGTTCCGCACACATGACGGATGTGTAATGGGTACTGTCAATTGTTGCAGTCAAGGGATTCTGGGTATGTAGACGCTGTGCTCGGTGTTGTTTCGCAGGCAATCCTTTCTCCCGCCTGGGAGGGATGTGCGTAGCACCTGCCTTACTCTCCGCTAATAATGCAAACCATACTCCGGAGAATGCTAAATGTAGGTGTGGAATGTGTACAGCCCTATACTAGTGTCCAGTAGGCAATTGTCATGGATGGACACCCGTATGGCCAGGATGGCACCCACAACTGCAAACCCGGGTAAATGACATAGCCGCTGTAAGGCATAACACAGGAAATACACATAGGGACTACAGTTGACATTCCACATACAAAGCCGGACTGTCGTGCCAACACCGGTGCACACAGCACTCAGTCTGCCAGCAACAGACTGAGGAGCACCCGCTACCGTACAGCGGAACAGATGTGCGACCTGTGGAACACATACTAATGGCACACACACAACGTCAAGTAGGATATGTAAACTATGGCATTCCCACCTATGAAGACAACATGGTTAAATGAATGCATAGGTAAGCAACATGTTCCGGTGGTGTTATATTGGAAATATAGTGACGGATATGTCCCATTGGGATGTCTGAGGTTTATATGAAGCAGTTGCTAACCAGCATCTTTGGATGTATGTAATTTGTTCACAGTACTAAATCAGCTGGTTATGTAGCACCATGTGGAATGGGTAGTCAAACAGACATCCGCGATTGGGGAACATACACCAGCAGTGAAAAGCACTGGGCAGGTGGACACAGTCCAGCAACATCTAACTTGACATATGCACATCGGTGTCCATTGTAGGACCCAAAAATTCTGTTCAGAGAATGCCTGCTAGCTTCCTGCATTACTCATGTGATCTAATTGTCGCCACCACGCCACAGGTACACATATGCACGCAAGCTGTTCAATGTTGATGATAGCTGTCCATGAACTGCAGCACAGATGCACAGAAATACCCAGGGTATCGGGTCCATTCAGCTGCCTCCACATCACAGTCCAGCACACATGAAGGATGTGTAATGGGTACTGTCCACTGTTGCAGTCAAGGGAGTCTGGGTATGTAGAATCTGGCCTCGGTGTTGTTTCAAGCAGGCAATCCTTTGTCCCGCCTGGGAGGGACGCAGCGAAGCACATGCGAGACTCTCCGCTAATAAAGCACACCATACTCCGGGGAATGCAAAATGCAGGTGTGAAATGTGTACAGCCCTATACCAGTGTATAGTAGGCAATTCACATGGATGGACAAGCGTATGACTAAGATGGCACCCATAACTGCAAACCCGTGGAATTACACTGCCGTAGTAAGGCATTACACAAGTCATACACATAGGGACTACAGTTGACATTCCCCATACAACAAACACAGACAACCAGCCGATGAAGTCCAAAGCAAAGACGAGGTACTGTAGGGACCGTCAGTGACCAACCAGAGCACACCAAGAATTAAAGGCAGTCACCATAGTCTATTGAGCCCACTTCGCCTGCTTCATAAGCAGACTTATTCAGACTACATACAATGCAGTCCAACCTACTACATTTACAAGCATTAATTGGTCAGTACATTAGATGTGCTAGGTACTAATTACATGCCTTAAAGGCAGACAAGTTTAACAAACCTTACTTGGGTTACAGATCCCACACAGTGAGGACATCAGACATTGCTTCGAAAGGTACAGTCTTCATCGGAAAATAGAAATATATGTACATATATGAAACATGAACCAACATAAAATGTTTTCCAAATGTCTGACTGTGTAAGATACATATATATGTCCTACGGATTGTGCCAATATATTAACAGAACTGCAGACACCTAGTAATATAAATGAACCATAATATATACACATAAACCGTATGATTATGACTACTGTAAAATAGACCAACGAAATGTAAAGATTCACAATGTGCTAATGTAAATATTCATTTAGAAGGTTACTTAAATAAATCAATTCAGACATCCATGTGTAAATACTAACACAAGGCCAGCGAGGTGCTTGCCCTCACATGTACTGGGATGTCGTTCCACAGCATAGTGAGTGTCTGGGTGATGAATCCGTCCCAACAACACGCTCGATTAATGACAGTGTCAAGGTGTACGCCAGCTGCCCTTGTGGTTCTGAGGGATCTAACTTATTTACGTGAAGCATTGTCATCAGATCTGGGTTCGACTTAGCCGTATGCCAGGCACGGGTCACCTCTGGGCAAGTGGTATGCAACTGTATACAGCTGGAATTCTTTCAGTCGGTCAGTATAACACATATACCTGAGACCCTGCATCTGTTTGTCGAAGAACTGTTGGTGCCTTTCCAGCTGCTGCAGGTGTTGGGTCAGATACATTCTGAACGGGCATTGTACCCAATCATAGGTCTATTGAGTGATGAGTACAAGGGGACAATGACCTCCCTGATCTAGATGTGAATCCCTTCATGATGATGTGGGCAATGTGGAAGGTCTACCTAACTATGTTAGCAACATGTGTGTCTAACGAACGGTTAACAACAACACGTGTCCCCAGATCACTGGTAACCCCTCTGTGCTCAGTGGATTGCCACCTATATGGTAGCTCGGGTAACCTTGTTCTTCCCAAGGGTATGCCTATGCATTTCCTGGCATTTAGCTGTAGGACATGTCTCTGGTACCACTTATCCACATCTGTGAGGCACTCCTGAAGGATATCTGTGTCAGATGTGTGTCTGACTTTGGCACCGGTTTGCAGTCATCTGCAAACATTGTCACCCATAACCCCTGTGTATGCGGTACATTGGAAACGAGATGCTGGAAATAGTGGACCCAGGACTGAGCCCCATGGGACACCACCTGTGACTGGCTGTGAGTATGACATGGCGCCAGCAACTATGGCCATGTGTGTTCTGTGACTTAGCCCGCTTGCAACCCATATGGCGCATGTATGGATTTACATTCAAGATGACGGGTTTATCAATTATACCCGAGGGGGTATTGTGTCAAGGCCTCTGCCGGGTTGAGGTAGGCTGTATGGACTGCTTTACCCTCAGCAATGGCCTTGGTGACTGATTCTACAAAGTGAAACACGTGTAAAGGGCATGATCTGACTCTGACCAAGCTAAACTGGGTTGTATCCAAAGTATGCGGGTCCCCTATGTCTTTATCTATGTGTCCCATTATGATCCATCTCCATGGCTTTGCAGATAAGGCTTGTCAAACTAATGGTATGGTAATAACCAGGGTCAGTGGAGGCACCATCTATGTGGAGTGTGACTACAGTCGCCCTGTGCTACTACTCAGGCACGATCCTGAGGTGAGGCTAAGATTAAACAGCTGTCCTAAGTGTGGGTTAAATTCCCCATAGAGTTCCTGGAGTACACAGCTGGGACACCATGTGGACCCATGGATGCTGTGTTGACTGCCTTGGGGCTGGATGTGGGTAATGCTGGACATACCCACGGCAGACGTGGCAGGTTCTCGAGTCCGATGGCCCAGGGACCACACACATAGCCGGCCTTAGGCATAGGCCAAGTAGGTAGCCGCCTAGGGTGTTGCTCGACCGGGGCACCTTTCCAGACTCTATTTGGTGTAGGTAGACCAGGAGGGGGGTAGCGGGTGATGTATCGGTGGCAACTTCTGCCTAGGTCACCACTTACCCTAAGGCCACTCTTCCCGCGGGTAATACAGCAGTACCCACACCCAGACGCAGGTCATTGCTAGGGTCATTGCTAGTATGGCACATCATCTATGTAAGGAAACCATATATCCCCAGACATAATGGCACAGCATAATGCCTGTTCGCCGCCAAAGGCAGACATACGCCACCCGCGGTGCGGACGCATCGCGCGAGATGTCCGCTAACAATGCCGACATTGTCTCGCGTTGTGAAACAAACTCCACAGAGACATTCAATAATAGACAGCGACGGACAACCCCGTGTCCTCGTGTCTGAGCTGTTCAACCTGTTACGCCATGTTAAATGTGTGTAGCACAGCGAACCGGCCAAACAAAGCAACGGACATGTCTGTGGCTCAGTGAAAGTCGTCACGCAATGTTAAACCCTTGTAATATTGCGACACAGGCCATACATATGGAGGGTTAGTAATGGAAATTGGTTAGTTCGAGCAGACCGTGTGCAATTAGTATAACGAGATCTACAACGGGTACACCGGCCAATCGATGCACACGGTTACTTAATAATTGGGGCCATGATGGTACCATGGACAGGGACAAAACGTGCCCATGTGACTCATCTAACATTCGTGACAGGGTCAGGGCAGTCCCGCACAGTGGGCGCCAAGACCAAACCCAAAGCACCACAGCAACACCCTGACAATCCAAGGCCTGTATGCGTATGGGATATAAGCAGCTGTCATCTGAACAGCCCTGCGGTGACGACATATGCATCCTGGGCCATGAGCGAGGGGAATTAGGAATGTTCAACATGCAGTACCGCACCTTTCCCAGCAGGAGAATGGATGCCTGTGACGTATGCGTAAAGCGGGGATATGTAAATGTACATAGGTACCATGGGTATGCATATTAATGACAACGAACAGCTAACGCGGCACTGGTCACAGTAACCGCCAAACGTGAATGCAGTCACGCTTGAATTACTTAACTATAGAACATATAGATGTGCACGGTACAAAGCGCCCATGCTGCAAAGACTGTTACATATATAAAGCTGTAAGTGCTTTCTGCACACGCCCGCCAACCGGATCAGACATATGTTACCGAATAGTCACAAGTAACGAAAAACACGTAACCACACAGACACTGTAAACATATATAAACGGACTACGGATATGCATGTGCGCGTGCGCGTAACCCACAATCCGGACATGCGAGTGTGCGTGTGCGTGTGTGATCCAGTGGAAACAGGGAAGGTTACGGATGTCTCCTCCACACGTTTACATTCATAATTGTCAAATATATGCTTAAATAGTACTTATTGATTCCATGCTTTGTTATCGTAATGCTACTATTATACACATTGATATACAATAACCTGATCAACACACTACATTCTAAGGTGCACTCACAACAATTATCAACTATGTGTCCGGATACTGATTGTATTTACCAATATTGTATATATATTAACACATTGTTGCCGTATTATTGTTTCCATGAAGTAAGGCATGCAACACTGATATGTATATGTCACGCTATAATCAAGACTTGGAGCACTGTCCACCTAACTATGAGCAGGTTTATTGATTATTTCGCTTTAAACCGACTCTGAAGGAAGTGTATAAGGGACGGCTATGTCATGCATTCCGCATCTCGACGATGCCCCATGTTAGTAGGTGAGAGAGCTCAGTATCCTTTCACTGTGGAGTCTATCGATTTGACAGTGTCTGTTTTGCCGATATATGTTCCATAATGTCGCTTATGAAGATGGGCAGGACGCAAGGTTTGCTGTATTTCCGCGATACTGGCACGTGGATATAGATAGGCCATGTCATACAAACGATGGGTAGTCAAGCAGACATCCACGACTGGGGAACATACAGCGCAGTCAATACCACTGGCCAGATGGGGACAGTCAAACACGCTCTACACTTTACAAATGCACATCGGTGTCCATTGTAGGACTCCAAAATTACGACGCTTGCTCCTTTATCCATCGGATCGCCAATCAGAGTACTAACCGTGACTACGGCACAGCTAGACATATGCACCACCAGCGTGTTTAAGGTTGATGATACCTGCCCATGACATGCAGGACATATGAACAGAGGTCCCCAGACTGCCGTGTCCATACATGTGCGCCCATATCCCAGTTCCGCACACATGAAGGATGTGTCATGCGCATCGGGGGTTGCAGCCATGGTATCCTGGGTATGCAAAATGGGGCTCGGTGTTGTTTGGCAGATAATCCGCTGTCCCGCCTGGGAGGGCTGCGGGTACAGGACGTGCCTTAGTCTCAGTAAGGATGCAAAGCATCCATAGGGTAATGCTAAAGGCATGTGTGAAATGTGTTCAGCCCTACATCAGTGTCCAGTAGGCATTTCCCAAGGATGGACAAACGCACGGACAAGATGGCACCCATAATAGCAAACCTGGTGGAATCACACAGCCGTAGTAGGGCATGACACAGGACATAAAGATGGAAACAACAGTAGATACACCCGTGAGACATCCATCCTGCCGCATAATCCCAGCGCATACAGCAGCGAAGGTGCTATCAAGTATGTGGGGATCACCCGCTTCCACTCTGGAACATACCTGCGACCTGTGGAACACATATTAATGGCACACCAACAACGCCAACTAGGAAGGTCATACTATCGCTAAAATATGGCTGCTCACACATAACCGACATACTGTCATGAATAAATAGGTTCTACATGTACCGCTGTGTTATACTGACAATACAGTGGCGGATAGTTCACAATGGTACCTGTGAGGATTATCTAAAGCAGTTGCCAACCTGCAGGACTACAGTAACACCCTATGGGTAAATTGTGGAAGGACACGGGTTACGAGCACTACATAATATGGGTAGGCGGACAGACATCCGAATGGGGAACATACGGCGCAGTCAAACCCACTGGCCGAATGGACACAGTCCAACATGTTCTAAACTTTACATATGCACATCGGTGTCCATTGCAGGACCCAAAAATTACTCCTTAAGTAAGTGTGGGCAACATAGTGTGAACCGAAGAGGTGACAGCCGTGACTACGGCACAGGTAGATATATGCACCACAAGCGCCTTCAAGGGTGATGACAGCCGCCCATGAAATGCAGGACATATGAATAGGACTCCCCAGGCTGCTGCGCCCATACACGCACGCTCACATCCCATTTCCGCACACATGAAGGGTGTGCAAGGGTACTGTCGAGGGTTGCAGACATGGGATCGTGGGTATGCAAATATGGGTGTCGGTGTGGATTGGCAGATGATTCATCGCCCCGCCTGCAGCGGACGTGGCCATGGCATATGCGCATTCGCAATACTAATACCGATCATCCACCGGAAATGGAGAATGCAGCTGTGAAATGTTGACAGCCCGATACTAGTGTCCAGTAGGCAGTTCCCATGGATGGACAAACGCACGCCAAGATGGCACCCATAGCTGCAAACCTGGGGGAATCCCACAGCTGTTGCAAGGCATAACCCAGGGAATACAGATACGGTGTACAGTACACACTCCCCATTCAAAGAAAGACCGCTGGGCAGATACCGCGCATACACAACACTCAATGTGCCAGCACATCTATGGGGATCACACGCCCATACAGTGGAACAGATGGGTCACCTGTGTAAAGATACCAATGGCACAATCTCCACGCCTGCTGGGAATGACATAGGATGGTCAAACTATGGCGCTGACACCAAAGAAAGACATCCTTCGTGAATTAATAGGATTGATGCCAATACACCATGGCAAACACCCAATGAACAGGGAAGACTTGCTGGCACCCTATGGCCACAAACCATGTCACACATAGGTAGATGGAACAGTCAACATAAACATTTCGGCCCACGACAGGTCGTGATATGGTATCCAAAGGTACTTCATAGACATGTATGCGCTTATCACCCGCTGGCCCCGTGGAGACTTACACATAACATGGAAGTATCCAGGCTTTAAATGTCCACCCTTACACTTCCATTTGTCACTTTCTATGCGAGCAATGGAGATGTAGCCACAGCATAGAAAGCAGAGACGTACTGCTAACAAAACACACACATGTCAACATCACAGAAAGCATACTATGAACACACTTATTACATGATATTGTACTATGAAACACAAACAAACCAGCAACCTGCAGCAAGAATAGTCCCCGTAGTTCGACACAACACAAGTCTTCGTAACATTTAAACAGTTCATTAAAACATGCAACGTTTTCGTTGTTTCCACAACGTGTGCAGGAAAAATGCTATGTCTAAGAATGTTCACAATCAACAATGTGAGTCTTAACATGATTTTAAATATCACACTGTTGATTGTGAACACTTTAACAATTTGCTTATT
Source organism: Protopterus annectens (assembly GCF_019279795.1). Classification (NCBI taxonomy): domain Eukaryota; kingdom Metazoa; phylum Chordata; order Ceratodontiformes; family Protopteridae; genus Protopterus; species Protopterus annectens. Next base: position 120,506,378 of record NC_056730.1, on the reverse strand, counting down.
CAGTTGTATTTTCGAAAGCAACGGAAACACACACACACACACGGAAGGGACGGGAGATGAACCTACGCCTATTTACATGAACTCAGTACAGTATGAAGCATTTACACAACGCGCTACCGAGTTAACTGACGTGAGCGCTGTCAGAGGCATACATGTAGGCTGCTGACGCCACCCGCAAGACAATAGTTTGAAATAGCCAAGGCATGTGTTATGGAGCCGCCTAAAAGCATAATCAGTCGCAGAGGCAGCTGGAAACACACACACACAGAGACACACACACACGGAAGGGACGGGGGACGAACCTACGACTATCTACATGAACACACTACTGTATGAAGCATTTACAGAACGCTACCGAAGTTTACTAAACAGAGCGCTGTCACAGGCATACTTGTAGGCTGCTGACGCCACCAAGAAGACAATAGTTGGCAGTAGCCAAGGCATGTGTTGCGGCGGGCCTAAAAGCATAATCAGTCGCAGAGGCAGCTGGAAACACACACACACAGAGACACACACACACGGAAGGGACGGGGACGAACCTACGACTATCTACATGAACACACTACTGTATGAAGCATTTACAGAACGCTACCGAAGTTTACTAAACAGAGCGCTGTCACAGGCATACTTGTAGGCTGCTGACGCCACCAAGAAGACAATAGTTGGCAATAGCCAAGGCATGTGTTGCGGAGCCGCCTAAAAGCATAATCAGTCGCAGAGGCAGCTGGAAACACACACACACAGAGACACACACACACGGAAGGGACGGCGGACGAACCTACGACTATCTACATGAACACACTACTGTATGAAGCATTTACAGAACGCGCCACCGAAGTTTACTAAACAGAGCGCTGTCACAGGCATACTTGTAGGCTGCTGACGCCACCAAGAAGACAATTGTTGGCAATAGCCAAGGCATGTGTTGCGGAGGGGCTAAAAGCATAATCAGTCGCAGAGGCAGCTGGAAACACACACACACAGAGACACACACACACGGAAGGGACGGGGACGAACCTACGACTATCTACATGAACACACTACTGTATGAAGCATTTACAGAACGCGCCACCGAAGTTTACTAAACAGAGCGCTGTCACAGGCATACTTGTAGGCTGCTGACGCCACCAAGAAGACAATAGTTGGCAATAGCCAAGGCATGTGTTGCGGAGCCGCCTAAAAGCATAATCAGTCGCAGAGGCAGCTGGAAACACACACACACAGAGACACACACACACGGAAGGGACGGGGGACGAACCTACGACTATCTACATGAACACACTACTGTATGAAGCATTTACAGAACGCTACCGAGTTTGCTAAACAGAGCGCTGTCACAGGCATACTTGTAGGCTGCTGACGTCACCCGCAAGACAATAGTTGGCAATAGCCAAGGCATGTGTTGCGGAGCGTCTAAAAGCATAATCAGTCGCAGAGGCAGCTGGAAACACACACACACACAGAGACACACACACACACACACACACACACACACACACACACACACACACACACACACACGGAAGGGACGGGGGACGAACCTACGCCTATCTACATGAACACACTACAGTATGAAGCATTTACAGAACGCGCTACCGAGTTTACTGAGCAGAGCGCTGTCAGGAGGCATACCCCTACGTGAGTGGTATCATTTGCAGAGGCAATGCGCCCGATCGAGTTCGACAGAGTGCGCAGTCACGCAGTCTGTTACCATCCTGTCGCCAGACACCAACACGCTAGTGCTGCAGTCGAGAATAACAAGTAACTACTGATCAGTACATCACTGCATACTGGGCATGCTCAGACACTTAGACTCGGCACAGGGCAGACATGCATACACATGTTGCGACGGCATGGGTGGCGGAATGTGGACCGCCGTGTGTCCAGCCACACAACAGAAACCTGGCCATGCCACAGACGTGGCCGCTAGGGGATACAGGCATGCACCCGGGTATAACTGCAGACGGGTGCAGTGTGCACTGTGCTGTGTGTCTATCTACACAGCTGCCTACTGGGCATGCTCAGACACTTAGAGTCGGCACAGATCAGACATGCATACACATGGTGCGACGGCATGGGTGGCGGAATGCGGACCATCCTGTGTGTCCGCCACACAACAGCAACCCGCCATGCCACAGACGTGGCTGCTGCGGGAATATCTAGGTGCAATTAACCATGTGTAGGACTGGCCTACAGTTTGTTGCATGCTACAGACAACCCTCCCAAACACAGGATACCTTCACAGATGTCCTGAGGACACTGGTGAGTGGGCATGCTCTCACAACAGCACCGTATTGGGTGACATGAACCACCCATACATAGCCTGGGAACATTACCCATGGCACAACACAGTACGCCAGCAGTCCCAGGTGTTCACACACCTGGCCACTGTTAAACAGCCATGCACCATACATACTAGGGGATGTCTGACAGTTCTGCCCATCACGCATGGTGAGGATATGCCCCACACAGGATGTACAGCCCTCAATGGTGATGCAAGACCGTATAGTGGATCCACTGGTCATCCACTCACTGTAACCAACACCAGCATGGGGACCTCAGTGATGACCTCTCCACAGAAAACCACACACATCATATGACCGGTGTGGTACCCTACAAGTCCTACATGCCAGTGTTGAACAGAGGCCAGACCGGCAAACGCCTAACGAATGCCTTCCCCGACCATCCACATGCATGTCTGCAACAGGCAAACATGATGACATCAGGACCTTGTCCACCACAGGTAGGCACATGGTGTGGTGGACCGCAGCCACTGACTACCTGTACATCAACAGTTGGAGCTACTACATGGCAGGGCAATGACAGTACCAGGGAAACCATCACCCATTCATACCGGCCACCATACGGCCCCACATACCATCATCCAGGTCCGCTTGTGGGAGTGGTACTGCAGAGGGCACATGAGACAACCACAGGGCCTTCCCTAACTGTGGTAAGGACATGGTTGGGGCACACAGACTTGCCTGGAAATGGTCCAGAATGGTACAACAGTCACTGCACCCACAGACATTGTCTGCAAACCACAGGACATGTTCCATGCATACATCCACCCAACAGGGAACATATCCATCCCACCAGAGTGTATCCTCCCAAACATGTCATATGGCCTGGAGTGATCCCATATCTCTATGGCGGTTGACACGCCAGCAATGGGCACCGATGGTGTCCCTGGCTGTGTGCTACCCATCCTCATTGAGGCCCTCGCCCACACATGCGCCACTGTGTCATGTTAGCCTTACTATGGGCTATGTCCCCAATGGATGCCATATGGCATCTGTGGTCCCACTATGCCAGGGTAGTGCTCCTATGGACTGTCAACAGCCACACCCTATACGCTTGACAAGTGTTGTCTGCAAAGCTGTGTGGAGGTCCATACAGGTGGCCATGGTTACAGATAGCAGTGTACAGCCAATACCGAACATACCCACAACTACATAGTCAAGGGCGGATCCTGCCTCCCAACCTGCTCGTCCAGTCTGGAGTGGTCACCAAGGCCATTGATGGGGATACGTGGGTTTGCAGACAGTACCAGGACCTGGTGGGAGCGCTGGGAGCACACTACACATGGGACCCATGGAAAGGCTCGCCAGCATACATGTGGGGACATATGTCACCTGATGCTTCTCAGACAGGTTGGAGGTCACACCACACAGGGTTGGTGCTCAAGGTGCCTTGTCACACTCATATCTGGACCCAGTGGAGGCCCACAGGGCTCACTCCTGTGCCCCCTGCCATATGGCATCCGACCTTCCAATGTGCATGCAATCATAGGGGATTGTAGCAGACAAGGTATGCAGATGACTACGACCGCCAACATACCCAACACCCCATGTTACACGGACATCCACCTAGGGCGGCATAGACATGGATGACTGGTGCCAGAGCCATGGCCTGCTACTAAATGCCAGAGAAGGTGCAGCCCTACCCAGTGTGAAGGACATGTTCGTCCCAATGTCACATGTAGGTGGTACGCCATTAAAGATGGTGGACGGTTCAGGAAATGGCTACCACACCTGTCGGCAACCTCTGTCAACACACACAATGGCAATGTGGGTGTGAAGACATTCCATTGTGGCCTCCTGGTCTGGATGGAATGGCAACCACATCAGGTGTGATCATTGTACCTCTGCACAGATCACACACCAGAGCAATGACTGCGCATAATGGCACATGTGGCCTGTAGCTAACCTGATGCCTGCAGCACTCGGCAGGACCGCAAACGCTCCACAAGATGGGGATGACGGTGCTAGGACATGTGTCACAAGCTGCACGGCCAAGGGGACACCGGCTGTGGATCTTCACAGCACAGCTGTTCCGTGGTGATCTGTGCCTGACATACACGGCCATGTCTGACCTGGGTGACATGGGCACATTCCACCTCCCAGGCTCCATGCAAACACGGGCACAGAAGCGACTGTCAGACACCTCAACACAAAGATGAGTGGGACGTGCTGGGGAACAGGGTTAACGGCCAGACACCCCTACAACACGGGAGGAGTGCCAGGCCATGTGAAGGAAAGGCCCTGACTGCCTTTGTCCAGGACTGCTAATGACGCGGTGGATGTGTGACGATAGTTATGCGCCAGGCAACCTCTGTGTGTCACTGCTAGACCAGGGACTGGGGACTGATGGATATGGCATCCCCATCCTGAGGGGTGTTAGACGCCACACACAGTCATGCTAGGTCCACACATGTCGAGGGCACATATCCTGTTACGCTCATGTGCGCCTATGTACCTATGTAGGGTCCATGCCGGATGCGGGTAACAGTGCTATGGTGATTTTGCCAGACATGCCTGTGGGTACCCCACGACTACACGCGGGGAACTAATTACAGTGCTCCCAGTAGGCACGCAAGTACACCATCAGTATCATACGGGTTAACTGCACCGACATGGTGCTACACATGTAACCACCACACATACTGTGTACACATATCAATGAATGCTGCACCTGTCCTGCATGGTATGTCTGCTGCATGATGTCCGTGCACAACCCACATCACATACACACCTGTCACCAGCCATACACACACACCACAACATACACATCACGCACTATGCGGACACAGGTATCACATACACCTCTCACTATCGTGTCCACCCTGTGCATCAGAATATGTTAGCTTAACCGCATTGATGGTGTGGCTCACAGTTATGCGGCAGAGACTTCATCATATGCACAGGGTGATATGTGCCACAGGCATGGGCTGTACCAATGGATGACATCATGTGTGTGTGTAAGGGCCAGTGCATTGAGTGGGCATGACTATGTAGATTGCATGTGGGTGTGGTGGAGCCCTACAGTTGTGTCTGCTGTGTGTGGGTGTGTGTGTACACAGTTCAGTCATCTGTGATGCCTACACGGGGTATGCTTGGCAGCCCCTGACTGTACAGTGCAGGTGTTACGGCTCACTGTGTCTGCCGGCGGCGACGTGACCCGCGCCTGCCTGGGGTCGCACGGCCACGACCGGGTGGAGGTACGGACTGTCCACTCTCCGATGTCACATGTCCCCTGGAAACGCGCTCCACGACGGGCCCAGGGCCACGCCCACGCGGCCTGCTCTGTCCTGGTGTGGATGGTGTAGTAGCAGCTGCAGTGCTACTGCTACCAGCACTGTCTGGGTGGGCATGGGAGGTGGCACGCACACGCTGACCTGCAGCAGGTGGTGTTGCTGGCACACGCCCATGAGCCCTATGCCTCACCCCTACCTGGTGTTCCTGCACGGACTGCGACGCCAAGGATGGCCAAGCCTCGGTCGAGGAGACCAGCCATGTCACCCAATCTCCTATCCAGAACATCGGCAAGATGCTGTTGTGCATTCGCCAATGCCTGGATGTTGTCATTTAGGGTACGGATTGCGGACCTCTGCAGCCTCTGCCCTTCCTGGTTCTGCCGTTCGCCACGCGTGCCCGCGCCGCCATTACAGTCTGGAACATGCGACTGGTTATAGCAGCTGCTGCACCCTGTACGGCAGGTGTATGTCTAGCGGTGCTCCCCCTACGAGCAGCACCTGCCACATGCCTGCGTGGCACTGCACCAGTCCTTACACTGGCAACATCGGGTGTACCCACACCTTCTGCAGCCACCACACATTCCTGCTCGGGGACAACAGACGCTGACTGACCGTCATCTATGGGCAACGGTGTTGGGGTATGTGTCGGCATCTGAACCGCAGCGGGATGAAAGGGACGATGTGTGATGTTCTCCAGTGGCACAGACTCTGCCTGTGACGACCCTGCCTGTGCCTCATGCACATGGTCATCACCACTAGTATCTGTGGGGACACTAGCATCAGATTGACCGCAGGAGGGGAACGCACCTACAGCACCTGTCAATACAAAGACATACCATCGGTTACAATACAGACACACACACACACACACACACACACACACACACACACACACACACACACACACACACACACACACACACACACACACACACACACACACACACACACAGCATGCATGTGATAATGCAGGTGGCATGCAGCATTCACACAACACAGACCAGTGAATGCAGACCAGACATTCATAGTGGCAGTATGTACACTGCCCTGGTGGGGACAGTACAACAGGCAGGTGTCATTTAGTAGGCATGCAGTACACACATTCATGGTAGTTTGCATGCATCAGCGTGATACACCGGGTGGCCGCGGGCGAGTTGAGAGTACACATGGCTGCCGACACTATGTAATGTACACCGCAAACATGTGCGGTATCATGTGGACATGTGAAGATGGTGTCCCACCGCATGCACCACATCACAATGGCTGTCACGGTGCAGTGTTATGTGTACAGTGTACAGATACAATGTATGTGTAACAGTGATGTCTGTGCAGGTACGTTTGCTGTGAGCTGTGTGCATAGCTGTACGGTGTAGTGCGGGCTCTGTGCCACTGCACAGTAGCAGGACACAGCTATGTGTCTGTGCGATGCGTGACCTGGACGCATTACATTGCCATGTCTGTAAGTCAGTTCAGCTGCTCAGCAGCACGTATATGGTGGACATTGGAGGCACCTGTAGTAGCTGTGGAGAGGCATTCCATGTCACTGGTGTACTACATCAGATGTCCAGGGGGTCCACTACAGTGATGAACCCACTATGTGTGTACAGGGTGCAACGGTGAGTACCCACTGTGGATGTGCTGTGTGGCAACATGCCTGTAGGTATCAACCATGGCCTTGTCTGTCTGAGTCATTGACAATTGTGTGTGGTAGACATCGCGCACACGGCCCTGTGGTGGCCCATGTGACATACACCCATACTAGTGTGCGCACTCACATGCTCTACGGATATGCTGCCCGAGTGGATGCCTGCTATCTTGTGCATAGGTCATATCATGGTGTGACAATGCTGCAGCCAGACATCCACGCATGGGACATGGCATGCGCCATGTCACAACGTGGGCACCCGATGCAGGGGCATGGGTCACATTGGTAACACCTGTGCTCTGGCCAGATCACAGCTCACTATGTGGTACTGTGTGCATACTGCACTGGCATACCAATGCATACTACACATGCAGCCATTGTGTAACACCTACACCATTGTATGCATAGCTGAATGCACGTAACACACCAATAGGTTGTGTGGTGTCATACCACTCTACGGTAACGGGTGTATCTACTGTACATGGGTGGTGTGTATGTCGGGTGGTGCGAGCTGTATACCGTGACGGGGCACACACAGGTGAGCATGTCATGCCTAGACACATGGGGAATATCAATACAGCAGAACATGCGATTCACTAGCAACAGACTTACCTGCAACAGACCCTTGTCCTTGCGACACGCCAGACGTACCTGTAAAGGCATTACACAAAGGTATACACATTAGCCATTACTATCTCCACGGTCAGCACTGTGCATGTCACATCATGCATGTGTGTGGTAGCATGTGCTATGCACATGTCTGCTAACACAACATAGCATACAATGGTTTGCATCTTGTGTGGCCATATACCTGGCATGTATTGCTATATCATGTGTTGTACTATGACACCCACACCCACGCCGCCTATCATACAAACATGCAACACTGACTTACCATGCGGCTCCAGGCTCATAGCTCGGGAGACACCCACCTCCACGATGGACGCAAGTGGTTCTGCGTGTTGTTCCGCGGGTGTCCCCAGACTGGCCAGGAGCTCCTCCGTAGCTGTGAGTGGGGCTGTGTTGGTGGCCCACCACCTGTCCCACATTGTTGCCTGGCGATTGCAGCAGCACGCTGTCTTGCATGCCGGATCAGGTCTGTGCAGTGCCTGCGGATTTGTTGGTAGCTGCGGTTGTTTCCGCCCACGCTGTTCACCCTCCTGCACATCTCCTCCCACATCTCCTGCCGCTCCTGTGCCTGCTGTGGCACATGGCTAAACAGGGCGTTGTAGTTACTCTGGAGGTATGGTATGATGACCTCCTCCTCCTGTCGGCTAAATGTTGGAAGCCGGGAACGTGGCATTATCTGGAAGACATAATGATGGTGGCAGGTCACATTCACACTGCTGTGCTGGCATACTGTTGGAAATACATTGCTATGACATGTACGACATCTGCACAGTGATCTGTGAAGGGCATCGTGGCGGTGACACAGCCGATGTTGTGGCTTCACACCATTGAGCACTGGGTGTCACATCATATCTGTGTGCCACCCCATCACACTGTGCATGCACCATGTAGATGTTAGCCTGCCATGGACATGTGTACCTGGCTGCACCTATGTCCATATCAGTTGGCATAAGTCCCCATGTGACGCCTGTGCTACTGTTCACCTGGACGCTGTGTATATGTCAGTACACATCACGCCTGTGTCCATTGTGAACGTCAGCAGCGGCACTGTACACATACACATGGACACCTGCACATGCATGTGTTGTGCCATGTACTTCCACACAGCACTGTACCGGTGTTGGACAACTTGCCACAGCTCACCTGTGTTACGTATGTGATAGACATGGAGCAATGTGTAACCATGACACATTAGCAGGAAAGGCCATGCATAGCATGTACACACACACATTGTGCAGAGCATCACACAGCACCTGTAACATGACAGGGTGCATCGCCGCCACATTACTACTGTGTATGGTTGATAGTGAGAGTGCCTTTTGTCCATTGCACCATGTGGGACTGTGATAGCTCATGCAGCCTTGCTGGTCAGCTCTGCATGATATGGCAGGGTATGCCACATACATGGCACTGGGTGTGACCCACCCGGGGCTGACGGTATTGGCAGGGTGGCTGTCCATTGCATATGTCATAGCTGTGTGAATATGGACATTCAACATGTTTATCACCATGGTGTGGACACTGTCCTCCAGCGCAGGTATGCTGTACGCTGCTTGTTGAGGGTGTGTGTGGTGCATGCAGGTATCACACATCCATACATACACTGTAGCCCTGGCAGGTGCTATGTGCTGGGATGTTGATCGACACAGTGCTGTATGTGTACACACACCGCTATCCCATGCACATGGATGGCTGCCTGAACTGATGTGGGTAACACATATGTGTACATCCATTGCCCGCTGCCACCCACATGTCTGCTGCTGCACTACACACCGCCATCCCTCCCTGTGTGAATGTGGTGTTGGCCTCAGCAGAGGTATCCATGTATGGGGACAGGGATGTTCACATAGCAGGCCCACTGATGGTATCGCCGATCTGACCATACACATATGATGCACCCTCACACATACAACCCATTCATATTGTTGTTCACAACGGTGACACAGCTATATTGCTATGCCGGAGCCATTCACAGACATACATACACAGAGGCATGCACGCCCATCTGTGTCATTGCCTGGACTATTGGTGTGGTTTGGCACCTAACATGTTTGACTGCAGGTGGCGAGACCTACTGTGCACATGTCTACATGGTAGGCCTGTTCTACGGTAGGCATCTGTGATGTGCTGTGCACATCTCATATCTGCACATTTGGTTGGTGTCCATCGTCCACGGGCCAGTGGTGGGACATACAGGGATGTTGCTGAACATATATGCATGCGACCCTGTACAGCTGTGACGCTTAGCCTCTCAGATGCTCATGTGTCGTGGACGTGAACACCGCACACACACATGTGGTTGTGGGCCGTCCGCACTCCATCTCCACCTGTGGGTTGCTATCATCCCACACACTCCTTGTACTGTATGTTCAGGCTATGCACCTATGTGGGGCTTGTGTGCATGCAATACGATACTATGTGCCTTTGCACCCATCACAGACATTGTCACACAGGTACACCGCCACCCATACACATCGCAGATTGTTGTCAGCACGTCACATGTGGTACACACCTAACACATCTCCTGTGGGACATGGTAATTTGTATGGGCATGTCCAGTAGTGACATACCACAGCTACCCCTACATGACGGCTATGCAGGACATGTCTGTGTACATCTACTGTGACATATACACAAGCAATGCCCCCTACCTACATCACATGGTACTACCTGTGGAGTATGTGTGTCTGCATCCATGCTATGGCCATAGATGACAATTGTACATCAATATGTGCAACATACCTCAGTGGGGTTGTCATGAGCACATGTTCCATGTGTCAATGCATTGTTTGTGTCTGTTGGGCAGTCATTGTTGTGCATGGTTTACATGGCTGACATAGTGTACTGTGTCTGATTCCAGGTACTTCATTGGGCTACCAGCATTGTACATTTCTACAGCACATTCCAGCCATCATGTAGCCAGCTTAGATGACAGTGTGAGGTGTTCCGCCATGTGCACATATGTCACACGGTACAAGGGTGACTGACACACATTGTCAGGACTGGGTTCTGACTGCTGTGGCTGTGTGTACCGGTGTTGACAACCATGACTGCACCAGATGGTGTCTTCTGGATGTGTGACATTCACAACAAACACCCACATTCACATAGCAGCACATCGACCACGACAATTGACATTCCTGCATGAACACTGTGTACGGTATGTCTGTATGACCACTGCATATATCACTGGTGGCCACCAGCATGGCTGCCTACAACAGCAGTGTGTATCCTGTGCAAACATGGGTTACACCAGTCGCACCACACCTGTGTCAGATGGCCCTGTAGTGGGTGACAGTGCAGTTCCATTCATCATGTAACAGTATACATCGTGGCACCAGTATGTTGCAGACATGTGAACGGCTGTGCTAGTCGACATATGCACATGCACACATGACACATCACCTGGTACACCGTGTCTGCCTTGCCACCTGCTATTGTGACCACCCTGTGATGACATTGTACGCCCCACATGGACTTGGACATGTGATGGCTCAATGGTGAATTAACCGTCCAGGTGTGTGTCTAGCCAGGTGTCCAGTAGCCAGTGGTCTGCATGCAGGGATAGTCTACATTGGCCTACTCTGTCACTGGGACTGTTGACTATGGTCATACTGTTGTTATGCAGGCATGTGCTGTTTGTCCAGTCTGATAGTCGTGTTCAACCACACTACCGCGGCACACATGACGGTGGACATCTGCCTAAGGTGTGCAGCCCACATGTACATCTTCACATGCTATGCTGCCTGTGCAGCGGTGTCACATGTCTGTCTCCGGCAGGGCTGTCACAGGTAGGCACAGCATGCAGTGATGTGTGACAATGCTTACACCCTCCACTGTGCTGTACACTAGCACTGCACACACAGTACAGCACACATGTCATTTATCTGCAGTGCCTGGGACCTGCCTCCATGCCCTACACGGCACACCTGCCAGTCCAGATTGTACACAGATCATACCTCCCAGGCACATACCTGACTGTAACACACACGGGTGGGTGGTTCCCACACCACACCATGATTTACACACATACTGTATTTTCCCATGACACATTGCATCATAGGTAGTCCATGTTCAGATACCCATGTTCGTGGCCGCTACGCACATTGTGACACGCGACAGTGAATACACTGTACACCACAGGTTACATGCCAGTCGGGTTGGCATACTGTACATTGCACCTAGGACAGTTGCTACTGCTATGTATTGCCAGCAACACGCCGTTCCCTAGTATGGACTCCCATGTACCCACACATGCTTGGCCATGCAGTACGCATAGCTGGGTGACACATTACACGACACATACCATACCTACACTACCCTCAGCATGCACCAAACCTCCATGTGTCTGTGTGCTAGGCCTACACACCTCCACCCTCTGTTTGCTGAACATCCATGCTTACCATCCCTGCTAGCCACACCCTAAACACACAACCATAGCAGCATGCATGGTACATACACACTACAGCCGGTATTACTGACATCCACTGACAGAGGTAGTTGATGGCATGGCACCCCGTACGATGGACAGTCTACGTGCCTATGCCAACAGTGATCACAGTGCACTTCTGCTACATTTACACACTGGTAGGGACCATGCTATTCCACACTGAGACATGGTGGTACTGGCCTTTTCACAGACGCCACAGTGGTATTCCTGTTCCATGCACACGTGCTGTATGGGCACATGTGCAGGCTGTTGCACGGTAGTTATGTTCACCTGTGTGTTGTGTGTCACTTGACAGTCATGGTGTGTCCTGCTGGTGCATGACATACTCCACAGCTAGCTACCTACACATGACTGCCAGACATTGCAGTGTGGGCCCTCACGCAGTGTGGTGGTATGTCTCTGCTGTTTGACTACATCCACATTCAATGCAGCATACCACGGTCATGCAGGCATTGACGACACAGATGTTGCTGGCATCGTGCCTGCCAATGGGGTACCTACCAACAATACACACTCTCACTCACTACAGGGTTCCAATCCTTGGCTGGACATTGTATTAACCCTGTGGACACATACATAGTACTGCCATGCACATGTTATGTCTGGGAACACAGTCCCAATGTCACCTCCAACCGCTGTAGTTGTTGTATCCCGCCAACCTGGCTGTTACATGTCTCTGCAGCAGCACACGCCAGTGACTGCTAGCCCATTCATGTACGTTGTGCACCCTGACCACCACACTACCACATCTATCACACTACACATGGATGGTACTGCATTGCACGTATGGGGCTGCATCTCTACACCCATGACTGGGCCATTCAGTATGGCACTGGGCCACATCTTGACATACATGCTTCACACACTCATTGACTACCTGCATGCCTTTCCTGGCACCCTTGTTGGGCTTCTGTGCGCCACAGCACACCACATCCCATGCTGGCCACCTGTCATATTATTGCATGGGTGGTTGGGGTGGTACAGAGGGTATCACATCAGACATGATCCGCCTTTGCCCTTCAGCACCATTCCACTTTATGCTATTGCCAGTGTACACATCCAGCATCACATCGTACCCTATGTATCGGCATGTTACGCCATGTGCCTTCTGTACAGTTCACACAGTGGTGCAGGCATATCATGCTAACTACAACAAGTCAGGGACGGTGGCATTGCACGCCTCAGACATGTGGCCCCTCATGCTCAGTATTTGCATACGCATACACTACCTGCTGTCACACAGTACTGTACATGCCTACATATACCACTTCTACATACCTGGCAGCATTCTAGCTCATCCTACTATGTTGCTGACACCCATACAGGTGTCAGTGTGGCAGATATATCATGTAGATATCATTGCATCAGTTACATCACACATAGTGCATACACATCACCTTTGCATACTGACAGTCATGCGGTGTGTATCACATGGATACTGTCCCTATACAGGCATATCACGCTGTACATGGTTGATGTACACACACATGGCCCACATGGTGCTGTGGTTGCCATATTACACCATGGCGTGGGTACACATGTGCAGGACCACGATTTCTGGACCGTATGTCTAGCTGATACCTTGGGTGCCCTTGTACCTGTGCCATACACACATGTACACGCAGGCCGTGTTACAATAACACATGTGTGGTGTACCTTACACAATGGATACAACGTTACATGTCTCAGTATAGTCATGCTGTGCTCTCTACCCGCTCAGACAGTTTACATATGCAAATGACAGTCATGTAACACATCTGTGCTCACCTGCATGCCACTAACACAGGGGTGTAATCTACTCTGCCATGGGCCATGTTCTCCGCAGTACTGATGCATGTAGTACTCCTACATGGCGCTTGCAGTGGGCAGGGTGGGAGGAGCAGTCCTGCATGTGTGCACACATGCCACATTGCTCAGCCCGGCGCCTGTGTGACATCCACAGACTGGACACACACCATGCTGTGGGACATAGGTCCTGTGCACATCCCACAGGGGCACACTGTGTCACTAGTCATGTGATAGCTTCCTTGCTGGTAGGGTGACACAGACCCATGGTACCACCACAGCCGACGTACTGTATAGACATCACAGTTGACATCCAGTTCTGCCGCTCAGTGGACACTACCATGGGGGTGTCAGTACTGTGTACATTGCACATGTGTTTACACACGGCCCTGCTGGACATCATTGTGGCACACATTGCACCTGCTATGGAAGGTTTGGAGATGGTCACTTGCTGTTCGCTCCATTTCGGTACCTATTCTGCTACTACATTGTCCCATATGTGCAGGCCATACATATCTTGTGTATGTACATAACATTAGGCCATCGCCCATCATGCATGCTATGCCTGTGATACTGTCTATGATTTGTGAACATATCCATCATGACAGCTTTGCATTACACATAATTGACATAGTCGCCTTACTGCGTGGGATACGTGCACGCCGGCGCACATTCCGTGATGACATCGATGGTATATGCCCATGCACATGTGTGCTGTGACACTATACATACATGTCCTATCCCCTGCTGTGGCACTTCATTGTTGGATATCCACTGCCAGCATCAGCGTGGGTGGTGGCATTGTTCTGTGTTTGCAACCCCTATGGCAGACCTGGGGTAGGGTTACCACCTGTGCCACTTTGCAAGGGACAGTCCCTCCTTGGGCAGTTGTGTCCTGACAAAATATATTACAAATGGCAAATGTCCTGAGATTGTAGGACATCACTATATCCCATTCTTATGTAAGAGTTGCATAACATACTTATTTATGTATGTACATTCCTAAATGTTACAAGACACACAATAAGCAACTTAACTGCTACAAGACTACACTTTTCTTTATGCAAAAGAGTAGAGTTCTAACCTTTGTACTGACCATGGGTATGTGTCCACCTGTAACATCTGATGTGTGTCCCAAGATTTCCCACTTTGGCCATTTGAAAAGGTGGCAAGTCAACCTGGGGTTATCCCGGTGTGTACATGTTGTCCCACTGCTGTGCACACGCTGTCCACAGTCGCTGGTATGCTGCGCCGCTTTAGCATTACATATCCAACCTTCGCCTCTCTGCCTGATGGACAGGTATCTTTACCTACACACACCGCTCACATACTGTACAGATTCGTCATACGATCGTATGCTACACACCAGTACATGTCGTGGGTTCGACATACCTTTCCGCCTTTTGTTCTGAGTTCGCCTCTATTCCCTTGTTTCTCCTTCTCTATTCGTGTTAGTTCGGTATGAACATACGGTTTGAATATCCAGGAGTCTTCCTTATATTCGTCGTCGCCTGAGGCATGTGGGTTAATCAGGCCAATAGCTGTTCCTCAGTGTGTTCTTATGCGGATATCAGCGGTGATCCCCTTCCTTTCGCTCGCTACGCCGGCACTAGGCCATGGTTCTTTCCTCGTGTGGCCGTTGGTTATTTGCAATACCTTCGTGAGGATGGTATGTATTGTATCATGTTTGTGTGACTGCATCCGCTATGTGTGGTGTCGGGTACATTTCGCTGTGGTGTTAGCCGTGGATTGTGTGTGTTGAGTATGGTATTGTGTTCGACATGTGGGTCCCCGTGTCCTGGCGGCGCCTGTCGATGGCGTTGTGCATTCAGATGTGTTACATAGCTGTTATTTTCCTGTACATAGCGGATGCAAGGATGCATCAGCCGCTGCTAGTGTTTCCCAGGAGCTTGTTGTGGGTATGCCGCTGTCATTCACTGCCTGTATGTGTTTGCTACGGTTTTAGCTGTTATCCCTTTGATATGTGCAATGGGGTATATCTGCGGATGTGGGTGACGGGTACGGGGTGTGAGTCTTGCATTTATACATACCAGATATGCTTGTGTGTGTGCTCCATCCCTGCTTGGGGAGCTGCGGGTTACCTGTCTGTTGTTCCGGGAATGTTTGTTTTGTTGATGTCGTCTGCTGTCGGTATCGCCTGCATGTGTGCTTCCTGCACGTATTCCTCCTTCACATCGGTTATATATCTGCGGATGTTCGTCCGTGCCTACTATCCATTGGCATTTTGTCGCTGATAGTTACGGTGAATGTGGTCCTATACTTGGGGCGGCCTGTATGCTACCGGTAGCCTCCTATTCGTGTGCCGCTTGCTTATGTCACGGTCGTGGAACACACCGCGGTATTTACGGGACCGTAAGTGTTCACGATCGGTGCCAGGATAGCACATTCGTATTTTCGCCGTACATGCCTGATGCTGTGTAATGTTGCCGACGGACCGTGTGGAGTCTACCTTATGGCCGCCATACCTACGGTCATGGTTTGTACATGCGTCCTTTGCATCTCCTGTTGGCTATGTCCCTGTGGTACACTTTGGGACATTTCCGCTTTGCATCGTTTTACGCCGCCACGCATAGCCACTGAGGAGATGTCAGTACTACTTTGTGGGTACTGCTGTACATACGCCTATGGTTCCTGTACTGTATGCCTACGCCTGTTATTACACTCCGCCTGTGACATGTCATCTACATACACAGTTTACACTGGCACACACATTACACACACACAGCGGAACACACGACAACCTCACCTCACACATACACATATTGCCGCCATGGCTGTCAACCTTCTATTTCCAGAGTGAGGAACACACACAGTAGTAATGTGAAACAAATGGGCATAATGTGGAACACATAGTAATGGCATAGTGACAACTTCAGCTAAGTAGGTCATAGGTTGATTATAATATGCTGATTTACTTACAGTGAAGAACCTTTACTGACTTACTATGAGTACATTCTATTTACCAGGATGTCATTTATATACATTCCTAACAATGGATGTTTGACAGACATTTTCAATGTGGAACTTGGAGGAACTGCGAGGAACATGAACTGTTTTACACCCCAAATGAGGTACGCTCCTCATAATGTCGTGACACTTCACTGGTATGCTTTCCGCTTCAAGCACCGACGGTTGAACACAATACCTACGCTATCGACGCCGGTGGCGGCGTGTATCCGCGACTCATATCCTATGGATATGACACGCATATCTAGGGTTGCCACCTTTCAAATGCCCAAAGTGGGACATTTTTGTAGAAACGCCAGATTTTGCATGCAAACACATACCCACGGCCAGTACAAAGGACAGCAATTCACTTTTTGACAGAATACAAACCTGTAGCATTACAGTTGCTTATTCTGTTTATTATCATATTTAGATGTTTCTTCTACAAAATAACTGTTTTATGCAACTAATAAAGAAATTATGGGAAATAGTTTTGTCCTACAATCTCAGGACATTTGCCATTTTGTCAATGTTTTTGCAGGACACAACTGCCCAAAGGGGACTGTCCTCACAACGTGGGACAGGTGGTAACCCTACACATATCCCGCTACTGTACCGTGGACTGGTGACCATCCCGACACGCGGATATGTATTGATGCAGGTTAACATTTCCATGGTTGGCGTTACCTGCCCTGCCCACCCTCCAGGATGATCGGGTTGGCGGTCACTATGTTTACTATGTGGTGATTTCGCCTTACTTATCTGTGAACTTGCATCCCTGGGTTCCATATTACCCTGTTGTACTTTATATCTGTGTATGCGCATATATTTCTACATGTGTACTGATATGTATTTCCGTATCTGTGTATGCACATGAGTACATATGTGGTCGACTTGCGGCGATAGTGGCAGCATACGGCTACGCCCTGCGCTGTAGCACCGGGGTGCGTTCAGGTGTTGGCGTTCCATGCTCTGGTGGCTATTGGGTGTGCAGTGTTTGGGCGGTGCCTTTGTTGGAGCCACACATACGCCCGCACATACGGTACACATTACGGGCGGACATGTTTGTGTGGCGCCCATTTTACTGTGTGTGCAGGTCAGGTGGTGTCAGTCCATGGGGCCTACACTGTCAAAGTATGTGCTATGCGCTCCCTCTTTGCCAGGGCGTAGGCATATTGGGTACGCCTCTGTCTACCTACTGGGGCTGGCTCAGTGTGTCCATGGCGCTGAACGCCCTGTGCCTGTGCTTGCCCTGGCAGTTGTGGCGGGCTTGGTGGCCCTCCGGCATTATGTCCCTGCAGCAGCTGTTTCCGCAGAATCATATTGTGTAGCATACAACATACTATGAATATGTGGGCACTTGTGCCTGGAGAGTACTGCAAGGCTCCACCGGATGTATCCAAGCACCGAACCGTGATTTCAACATCCCAACACACGCCTATGATTATTCTCGCTTGTGCGGTGCCTCATTATGGCGTTCTTGCATGTGTGTGTGTGCATTTCTGATGGGTGTCATCAACCACGGCTCCAGTGCGTAGCCAGCATCCCCACAAGGTGACCTTGTGTGATGTCCCCACTGGCTAATACCTGATACAGCTGTGAGGCATGCCAGATATGGGAGTCGTGGTAGCTTCCAGGGCTGCCAGCACACACATCCATAATAATGCCCCGCGCATTGCACACGACCTGGCAATTGATGGAGGGGTATCCCTTGCGGTTTATGTAGCGCCTACCCTGCTCCCGGGTGGTGACTTAATTTCTATGTGCGCACAGTCTATCGCACCCAGGACCTCCGGTATTGTGCCACACGGTGGAAGCGGCGATATTGCTAGCCAACTCCTCCTGAGATGTGGGGAAATTTATGTGCTCATGGGCATGTGGTAACATGGCATCCAGGAACTGGTGTAGTACCCTGGATGCTGATGCCTGTGAGATGCCCATTATGTCCCCGGTGGGCCTTTGAAAGGTACCTGTAGCCAGTATTCGCAAGCTCACACATACCTTTGTGTCCACTGGGATGGGCTCCCTCTGTTGTCTCTTGTTCTCAGGCACGGCCGCACAGCTCCACTATTTGCTGTAACGTGTCCCTGTCCACCCTGTAGCGCCTACTATCTCCAGGTCTCGCAGCCCCTGGTAGGTCACCCTTGGTCTGAACAGTCTCCTTCTCCTGTGAGGCCTACGGTAGTTGTCGGCACCACCCTCCGCAACTCCGGCTGTCTCTGCCACATACCTATGCATCACTGCCACGGCGGAACCCACCGTATACATGTTAAAAGTTCCCCGCCTGTTTACACCCTACGGTGCGCTTGGGAAATCGCTGTGTGTTGTGTGCATTCACATTTAATACTGTTGTGCTGTATACCCGTGATGTCATTGGGTGTGTCTGTGCGGCCGTATCCATGGATTATTTCCGTGGTTTTACGGTTGCAACTGCAACGGTACTGCCTGTAGTGTTACATTACAGTTGCCTGCATTGCCTTCGCCTTGCATCTTACATTACTGCATCCTGCAGGCACATGGCATATGATGCATTTTATCTGCAGCC
The DNA here is from genome assembly GCF_019279795.1 of Protopterus annectens. NCBI lineage: Eukaryota > Metazoa > Chordata > Ceratodontiformes > Protopteridae > Protopterus > Protopterus annectens. The sequence goes on along the minus strand of NC_056730.1, from coordinate 120,486,820 downwards.
GCAGTTATGCTACCTCTGTACTTGGCTGTGCTATTTCGGTTCTTTGCTCTTTGCATTTCTACTACATCCCCTACTATCTTTGCACTCATATGCCTCCCCTTTCCCGTTATGCAGGAGTCTGCATGCAGAGTTATCAGCTGCCGGCACTTGCCCTTCCTGCATTGATTGATGTTAATTGCTCATTACGGATCCATTTACACTGCTTCCGCATTTCCTCGATTCTCCGCATTACCTTCCTATATCCGTGGTTGTTGACGGTGAGGCCGCCACATGACTGGTTTAGGGAACGAGTCATACTCGGCACATGCATTTGTACGCGCATTATGTACTCTCAGCGCATCTATTTCCTAACACGCCAGTCCTGATGCTGTGATGTGCATTGTACAGCCCAGAATTGCTGACCCCCAATATTCTTCCTCCTACAGTGGCACACCCTCTGTGGTTGACATGTATCTCGTAGGCCACTCCTCGGTGTAGTACCGCCACGCTTTGCACCATCCTTACGCCGCCGCTTTTGCGATTCACTATTATCTGCCTCATTTGCATGGAATTGACTACTAATACATGGTTACGGCGCCGACACCGCCACCACTCCTTGACAACCATTGCGCTGGGGTTGCAGCTTTACATACATACTATGGTGTGTGGTGGCTGTGCAGCTGATTTGTGTTCTACTGCTCTTTAGGACATTGTCATATTATTTCATTGCTTTGCAACTTCTGTGCACATATCCCGGGTCTGCTGTTCTTTCTACGCACGTGTCATTTATGTCATTTTCTACATTTTGTGCATATTTTCTTTGGACATTCTCGGTGCCTTTCCACATTGGCATATTGCACCTATATGATACCTGACTTTGACAGCCTTCCGCTACTCCTCCGGTATGTTTGGGTAAATGTAAACCGCTTTTTTGGTTTACATTGCCGCGTTCTTACGCTTACGCCTGCGCCACTTCGTGGATCGCTATTTGCCCTCATTTGCATGGTGCTATACCGCACACAGTGTGTTTTGCATACCTACGCCGGGCGGAGACGGTCCGCGACGCCGGTAGTGCACGTGGGATTCATTCATACCTGAATCGCTAAGCAGCCATATTTGGCGCTATAACGCCGACGCTATGCTGGCGCCTGGCGCAAGGTTCATGAATCCCGGGGTGTCTTTTTAAATAAATGAATATGTAAAGAATTGTTTCTCTTTGTCGGGGTGACACGCCAGCAGAGTCAAGGTAGGCATTTTTCAAGTTTTTGCATGCCATGCCCAAAAGGTCCATCATCACTGGGTTAGGTGTTACATCAACAGTGACAAATCATCTAGAGACAATGTTCACACCACTGGATGGCTTGCCCTAATGAAGAGTATTTTTTTACCTAGAGTACTGATGGGGGAATATCCACCTGTGCCTTCACTGGAAGAGGACAGCAGTATGACTACCATTGGACTACTTCCATGATAAAGTTAAAATTGAAGTGTATGCAGTGTATGGCAATGTCTGTCATAGCAAATAGATAGCAGTCTTCTTAACACCTGAGGGGTTAGCAGAATGAGCATTTTGTATTTATAAACCAAAGATGGTTATAAATGTAAAACATGACAAAATATGGCAGACTATTGGTGCAATCAGTTCTGGAAGGATCGTTAGCACTGGATTCTATTGCCAGTATTGGTAACAGATGTTACTAGGTAACAGGATTTGCACTGTGGGTTCACTAGTGACTGTCATAAGAAGTAGCATTCCATATGTAGAAACAGAAAGAATGTTACAGAACTCATTAAAATCAGTGAATATTGCCACTTTTTTGTAATAGATACTGAAGTAGTCACAAGACCCATAAATAAATAAACAGTAGCACATGTTTCAAAGAAAACAGAGCATTCCTCTATATTATTCCTTTGTACTTTAGCTTTTTCTTTATCTTGTTTCTCTAACTGCATAGATACTAATATAGATATATGCATAAACATGCATATGCACACACGTGCACACATACACATACATATTCATTTTGAGAGAAACAGATTAAAGCTTCAATAATAAGCAACATATACAAAGAATATTTGAATTTTAAACACTACAGTCAGCTGCAGTGAATAACTGGCAGAGGAACATCAGCTAGATAAGATATTGAAGATATAGATACTCTAACTTGAACAAAGATGGAACAATGAAGCCAGTGGGCCTTTGAAAGGTACCTGTAGCCAGTATTCGCAAGCTCACACATACCTTTGTGTCCACTGGGATGGGCTCCCCTCTGTTGTCTCTTGTTCTCAGGCACGGCCGGCACAGCTCCACTATTTGCTGTAACGTGTCCCTGTCCACCCTGTAGGCCTCTACTATCTCCAGGTCTCGCAGCCCCTGGTAGGTCACCCTTGGTCTGAACAGTCTCCTTCTCCTGTGAGGCCTACGGTAGTTGTCGGCACCACCCTCCGCAACTCTGTCTGTCTCTGCCACATACCTATGCATCACGGCCACGGCGGCACCCAGCATATACATGTTAAAAGTTCCCTTCTGTTTACATCCTACGGTGTGCCGCTTTGGGAAATCGCTGTGTGTTGTGTGCATTCACATTTAATACTGTTGTGCTGTATACCCGGTGATGTCATTGGGTGTGTCTGTGCGGCCGTATCCATGGATTATTTCCGTGGTTTTACGGTTGCAACTGCAACGGTACTGCCTGTAGTGTTACATTACAGTTGCCTGCATTGCCTTCGCCTTGCATCTTACATTACTGCATCCTGCAGGCACATGGCATATGATGCATTTTATCTGCAGCCGCAGTTATGCTACCTCTGTACTTGGCTGTGCTATTTCGGTTCTTTGCTCTTTGCATTTCTACTACATCCCCTACTATCTTTGCACTCATATGCCTCCCCTTTCCCGTTATGCAGGAGTCTGCATGCAGAGTTATCAGCTGCCGGCGTTTGCCCTTCCTGCATTGATTGGTGTTAATTGCTCATTACGGATCCATTTACACTGCTTCCGCATTTCCTCGTATTCTCCGCATTACCTTCCTATATCCGTGGTTGTTGACAGTGAGGCCGTCACATGACTGGTTTAGGGAACGTAGTCATACTCGTGCACATGCATTTGTATGCCGCATTATGTACTCTCAGCGCATCTATTTCCTAACACGCCAGTCGTGATGCTGTGATGTGCATTGTACAGCCCAGATTTGCTGACCTCCAATATCCTTCCTCCTACAGTGGCACACCCTCTGTGGTTGACATGTATCTCGTAGGCCACTCCTCGGTGTAGTACCGCTTACGCCATTTGCACCATCCTTACGCCGGCGCCGTTTTTGCGATTCACTATTATCTGCCTCATTTGCATGGAATTGACTACTAATACATGGTTACGGCGCCGGACACCGCCACCACTCCTTGACAACCATTGCGCTGGGGTTTCAGCTTTACATACATACTATGGTGTGTGGTGGCTGTGCAGCTGATTTGTGTTCTACTGCTCTTTTAGGACATTGTCATATTATTTCATTGCTTTGCAACTTCTGTGCACATATCCCGGGGGTCTGCTGTTCTTTCTACGTACGTGTCATTCATGTCATTTTCTACATTTTGTGCATATTTTCTTTGGACATTCTCGGTGCCTTTCCACATTGGCATATTGCACCTATATGATACCTGACTTTGACAGCCTTCCGTTACTCCTCCGGTATGTTTGGGTAAATGTAAACCGTTTTTTTTTTGGTTTACATTGCCGTGCCCTTACGCTACGCCTGCGCCACTTCGTGGATCGCTATTTGCCCTCATTTGCATGGTGCTATACCGCACACAGTGTGTTTTGCATACCTACGCCGGGGGCGGAGATGGTCCGGCACACGCCAGTAGTGCACGTGGGATTCATTCATACCTAAATCGCTAAGCAGCCATATTTGGCGTTATAACGCCGACGCTATGCTGGCGCCTGGCGCAAGGTTCATGAATCCCGGGGTGTATTTTTTTAAATAAATGAATATGTAAAGAATTGTTTCTCTTTTGTCGGGGGGGGGGGTGACACGCCAGCAGAGTCAAGGTAGGCATTTTTCAAGTTTTGACATGCCATGCCCAAAAGGTCCATCATCACTGGGTTAGGGTGTTACATCAACAGTGACAAATCATCTAGAGACAATGTTCACACCACTGGATGGCTTGCCCTAATGAAGAGTATTTTTTTACCTAGAGTACTGATGGGGGAATATCCACCTGTGCCTTCACTGGAAGAGGACAGCAGTATGACTACCATTGGACTACTTCCCATGATAAAGTTAAAATTGAAGTGTATGCAGTGTATGGCAATGTCTGTCATAGCAAATAGATAGCAGTCTTCTTAACACCTGAGGGGGTTAGCAGAATGAGCATTTTGTATTTATAAACCAAAGATGGTTATAAATGTAAAACATGACAAAATATGGCAGACTATTGGTGCAATCAGTTCTGGAAGGATCGTTAGCACTGGATTCTATTGCCAGTATTGGTAACAGATGTTACTAGGTAACAGGATTTGCACTGTGGGTTCACTAGTGACTGTCATAAGAAGTAGCATTCCATATGTAGAAACAGAAAGAATGTTACAGAACTCATTAAAATCAGTGAATATTGCCACTTTTTTGTAATAGATACTGAAGTAGTCACAAGACCCATAAATAAATAAACAGTAGCACATGTTTCAAAGAAAACAGAGCATTCCTCTATATTATTCCTTTGTACTTTAGCTTTTTCTTTATCTTGTTTCTCTAACTGCATAGATACTAATATAGATATATGCATAAACATGCATATGCACACACGTGCACACATACACATACATATTCATTTTGGAGAGAAACAGATTAAAGCTTCAATAATAAGCAACATATACAAAGAATATTTGAATTTTAAACACTACAGTCAGCTGCAGTGAATAACTGGCAGAGGAACATCAGCTAGATAAGATATTGAAGATATAGATACTCTAACTTGAACAAAGATGGAACAATGAAGCCAAAGAAAGACAAAATACAGGCTAGAATTTGAAAAAAAAAAATTGTAGAACCTTTTCCCTTTATGATGAAAATTATGAAGTGTCAGGGTTCAAGTATCAAACTGGCACATAAGTATATAAGGAGAAGTGAAGTTAGATTGTTGCTAGTAATTCTCTCCTCAATATATACATTTTAGCCTAGTAATGTTCTCTCCACTGTATACATTTTAGCCTAGTAATGCTCTTCCACTATAAACTCTTCAGCCTAGTAATGGTCTCCTCTCTATATACATTTTAGCCTAGTAATGTTCTCTCCACTGTATACATTTTAGCCTAGTAATGCTCTTCCACTGTAAACTCTTTAGCCTAGTAATGGTCTCCTCTCTATATACATTTTAGCCTAGTAATGTTCTCTCCACTGTGTACATTTTAGCTTAGCAATCCTCTGCCCGCTATATACATTTTAGCATAGTAATGCTCCCTTCACTATATACATTATAGCCTAGTAATGCACTTTCACTATAAACATTTCAGCATAGTAATGCTCCTCTCTATATTCATTTTAGCCTAGTAATGATCTCCTCACTAATCACTATATATATTTTAACCTAGTAATTCTCTCCTCTATATATACATTTTAGCTTGGTAATGTTCTCTTCACTGTGTACATTTTAGCCTAGTAATGATATCTTCTCTATATACATTTTAGCCTAGTAATGTTCTCTTTATTATATACAGTTTAGCCTAGTAATGCTCTCCCCAGTATATACATTTTATCCTAGTAATGCTTTCCTTACTACATACACTTAGCCTAGTAATGATCTCCTCACTACATACATTTTAATTATCTAAATATCAGAAAACTTTCAGCAACACAGCCATTTTTTTCCTAATTAATGATGCAGTCATGTCAACAAGACAAATTCCACAGACTAAGATTTTTGGTAATTTGCACACATCCTGTTAAAACAAAGACATCATCGCATTCAGCTTCAGGTAAACATATTTCTCTCATGTGGAGTGTTGCTCTGTTATCTTTTGTTTTTGTAAATTCAGATTCAGTGGTCAGAGCTAAGATGAAGCAGATAATGTAAGGAGATAATACTAATAAGGAATGGAAAGGTAAGAGGTCACTTAAACTAGAAGAATTAGATTTACTGAGATGCAGTACCACACATCGGGAAGAGACGAGAAAAATAAATTAGATAAATTGACAGTAGGGATACCCTGCCATGCATCCAATGGCTGGGTTATGGCATATTCATTCAAGCAAGGCATCTGTGTGTGCCACTAACATGGGTTTCCAAATGAGTTATCCTGTCAGGAGGCCTGTCATGTAGAGAAAATCTGAAGTACAGCATTCTTGTTGTTCTTTATAGGGTGAGAGGAGGGGCAGAGAGAGCAAACTGACTCCACTTAACTGCATGCCATGCTTCGTGAAGACTGAAAGCCTCACATACCTGGATGCACATCATGCATGAGAAGTCAAGCAAAGAAAGATTATTTATTCATGTTTTGATTACTGAGATGTCCTAATGTGCTATAATCAACTCTCAGTGAAGACCCATAAAGAAAGAAGCTTGGAATTAAGTGATGGGTATTGTGGACATATGTTGGCTCCTGCTGTGCATGCTAAACCATGATGTTCAAATTCAGGATCTGATGACCCAAAATATTAAAGATGATACCCCAACTGGCTTGTCCATCCCTAAATTCTCTGTGCAAAAGAAATGTTCATCTGGTTTTCTTTCCTGGTGGATAATTGTTGAGGAGGCTTATATGAAGCAATTGGATCATACCAATTCTTCATGCAGCTTGTGGTTTTACTGTGTGCAACAGCACTTTCTAAAAAGCATACACTGGCACAGATACTGGGCACTCTTCTATGGAACCATCTCGCATTCCACACAATGTCAAGTACTTCTCTGATTGTACTCAAAAGTAATTTGGATGAATGAATAAAAAAAAGACAAATTCACCCCTAGTCTACCATCCAAGTCTCTCATGTGTATGGGCAACAAGTAAATGTCTCAGCATAGCCTTGTTCTGCCCACCTCTGGTTTACTTGTACACAAAATATAAGTGTTAAAAACTATCATAAGAATGTAAGGCTAGGCTTATTATAGGTTCATACAATGTTACAAGGCTAATGGCCTTATGAAGGTTGCAAGCCTAGCCATGTTATACCTGTGTTCCCTAACTGAGCTTGGTTAGATGGTCATTATTTGCAGCGCAACTTTATGATTAGCACTGACTGCCCCTGTCCTTGATGGACATAGGTGTCACCCATGGGGTGAATTTATAGTCTTCCACCCAATTGTATAGGTTGCTCTTGAATAAGGTAATTGAGGAGCTCTGCATCATGTGAATTGTAAGTTTATTCCAGTGGAGTGGCAATCTCTGTGAGATATATCTGTCTGTTCAACATGTTCTGTTAATGTCACAGGTTAGGTTGAGATCCCTGGAGTGAATGACTCTTATCCCATTTGATTTGTGGATGTACAGCATTTCCATTAGGGCAGGGTCAGAGACTGCTCTATAGGCTAGGCACAAGTCGCCTCTCAGCATCCTGTAGTTTACAGAGTACAGTGACAGGGTTTTCAGTCTTTCCATGTAGGTCATGTTCTGGAAGCCCTGAAGATCCCCAAAGATCAGTAGCCCAGTAAGTATCGATGAACCTATGAACCTATAGAGCTCCATTTAACACATGCAAGGAAATTAAAATGCCAACATTTCAAGTGATTCTGACTGTGGACACATATATATTTTTTCACTGAAAAGTCTAAACTCAAACATTTGAAACACTGCTTTGCAACTATTACCAATCAAAATAATTCTCTTGAGCACAAAACTGGTCTAACCCAGATCAATGAGGTAAATACATTTTCAGAGAGATAATGAAATCTAAATAAACCACCAGTGAAAATAAATTAGAATAAAATGATCAAAATCCAGTGAATCTAAACTCTAATGTAGAAATTTATTAAAAAACCTCTAATGCCTCATCAAAAATGCCTTCAAATGAGTTAAAAACACACCCACTTCCTTTTTAATTATGACTTGATGGTTCCAGGACCTCAAGCATTTTATACATGATTGTATGTTTATGTATTAGTAAAAATAATCACAGTTGCAATTTTTTTTGGTGAGTGGCTTGAGTGTAAAAGTTTTATGTCTTTGTGAGATTCTCCTTATTTGTGTTACGTGGTGCAAGCTGGTGATGTGCCTTCTGGTGGCTTTTGCCCTTTTCTCAACTGTGGTGACCATGGAGTTAGTATATTTATTTATGTATTTTTTACTGTGTTTATTATGCAGCATAGTCTAATTGGACTACGAAAGACTGCTTTTTAGAGGAGGCCCAAGGAGGAAAAGTACCAAAAAGTTAAAAAGTAAGATCAATTAGAGCAAAATATATAACGTAGGGGGAGAGGGGGGCAGAATCCTCGGATACTGGGGTGCAGGGGAGGGGTGCATGTCCTTGTGTGAAAAAGATTATTTAAGTGTTTTTTTTTTTTTTAGGTCTTTGCTCACCGCTTGTGACACTCATCATTTGAAAAATGGTGAGCTGAAAGGCTGTGATTCACAAAAGCATAAGTAATATATATAGATTATTCAAGTCTGTAAATATGAGAATCATAATTCATGAATCCAGTCTCCACATACTGTGCAACCACTGTACAATGTGCGCAAAATACCATATAATACTTGTAAATGTAAGTGATTCGTGAACTTCTTTTATTTTATCTGAGTCTCTGGTGTAGTACCCAAACAAATCCTAAAGTATAATCTATTCACTAACTGCCATACATCAGTGAATTTCCCAGCAACCCCTCATGGCACTAGCCCATATATTAGAGATAGAAGTCTGATTCCCCCCCTGTACCAGCAATAAGTAGGATTGCTCCAATACCATTCTCTACATTGTTATCAGAGACCTCCCTTTTCATTGGTCAGCTATGAGATATGCATGTGTGCCTCTCACCATACCTTACAGGAATCAGTGTCCAGATGTCCTATCCTGGAATGCTGTCAGCTATTTAAGTCCTGTGGAATCCTTCCCATTATTCTATTGAATGGATTCCCCAGCCAAATTCACCCTTTCTCAACCTCTGAGGACTCTAAATTCCCTAATCTCACCATGAAATAATTATGCTACCTCAAATATTTATGGTTTATTCCTATTTATTTGTTTATTAATTCATTTTTTTATTTCATTTAATTTTAATTTCTTTAGCTAGTTTGGGTCAAGGGATTCTTCCATTTGCAATCCAGTCACAATGTGCAAACAACAAGCATATTCCGAATACATAGAAAATACGTCTGCAATGTATATACAGTTCATGAACTTTTAAATTATATATATGCCTGATCAATCTTGTTTATGTTTTCAGAAGAAGCTGCAAAGACATTATTTAGTTATGGGTGTCTCAAGTGTTAGCACAAGAAAAGCTACACATGGCAAACAATATAGTAAAAGCATTTACATAAGTGGTTGGAAACAAATTACAATGAACTTATGGGGACTTCAACATTTATTACAAGAATACAAAATATGAAACTAATTATGATTTATCTCCCACACCTGAGTGCTCCATCAAGCATGTAACAGTATAAATGCATATTATGCTGATTGACACTTAAATTGTAATCAGGCTGTGAGACAACAAATTCCAGCTAATTATAATAAAAGAGAGAATATCTTGCGATTGTCCTGAAAGCAATGACATTTATGGCTACTGGAAGCCTGCAACCAGTATCTCCTGATTACACATGGACTGGTGTCCTTAGCTTCTCACTAGTTCCCCATCAGGAAGTGATGCAGACCCCTGATTTGTCAAAACCCCACCTGCTAACAACCTAACTGGTTCCTGTGCTAGCCCAAACCTATAAATGACACTCCCTTCCTCTCAGCTTCCTCTGCACGCATGTTGCAGCTCACACATAAGTTCATTTCATCTCCATGGTAATTACATACATAATAAGGCAGTACAAGTTTGAAACTGCAGAAGACTAGTCTATTGCCTCCCCCACCCCCATCCGTAAACTCCTTAAAAGGGATGCTTCTTCTTGCATTCTGGATTTAATCAATCTGTCCTCCTTCAAGTTTGTACAAGGAATGAGCATGAGTCTGGTTTGCATCAAGGCTTCTTTCTTGAATTCCCCTACAATGTTTCATTAGTAACCTCATAAAGCCAACAAAAAATCATATATCATTAATATTATCAGTTCTAAAAAGTATTTTAAACATTTTCCGTTATAGCAGTCATAATCACCATATTCAATTATGATCAAATTAAAAACTCAAACTGATGGAGTTCAGCATGTAAGAAACATACTGTTCAGCACAAAAATATATATAAAATGAATGCTGTTTAAATTATTACACTATTTTTGTATTTGCAGTTTGATATTGATGTTGAAACAAAACCAGAACAGAATGTCATGGAAGGTAGTCAGCTTACACATCATTTCAGTGATTCTCATTTATTGAATATATAATCACTATGGTTTTACTAACTGGCAAAAAAGGCAAAAACACATTTTTGCAAAAATATTATAAATAGCACTATTGGCTTGTACAATGTCAAAGACAGCTCAGCACACTGTCTTCTACAAAACACATTTTTAAACCAATGTCCCATACCTTTGACAGCTAATATAAAAATAGATTGTGGTATATAACATTTAGACAATGGAGTCAGTTGCAGTAAGGTCTCAAGAGAGTCATGAAAATGAGATATTAAGGAAGTAAACTCTCCTGGCAGAAGAAGCACCGCATCAGCAGCAGCAAGAAGGCACAGGTAGGGAAGTAGAGTAAGAGGAAAAATCAGAGGAAGAAAAAAGTGTGGTTAAGCAATTTGTTCTCCTAACCATGCAGCATTGATGACAACAATAGAGCTGAAAATACTGCACAACTATAACATGAGTGATGTTTAATACTTGTGCTGCAACTGCACTAGTGCTGAAGCAAG